>NC_090258.1:3401602-3441602 GCF_037325665.1 Littorina saxatilis | reverse complement strand
ACATCAGGGTCTTCGTGAGGAATGCTACACTCGCCCCTGACGCCGCTGTTGTGGACGCCGCACTCAACGGTTTCTGTCAGGGCGCCTTCCTCGATCTCTCCTCCAACTTCTACGAGCAAATCCCCACCGACAGCGACCTGCCGTGCTTCGCTCCGCCGGCTAAATAAAATTCGAACTGAGGCCGCTGTCGAGCACTGAGTTATATATCGACGTCGTCGTAGAATTTTGGCAGCGAAACTTGATTCTTGGTGATTTTGATGATTTTATGCTTCAGACTAAGTAAATTATTCTCCATGATGAATATTCTCTAAAATACGATTGACAATACATGATTCAACATTCTTTTATCTTTCCATCCAAACCAGGAACGAATATAAACACTATTTCATACTTTAAAAAAAAATCAGTTTTGTCCTTTTCCTGCAAAGCTGTTTTTAAAACGAGTTACGCCAAAATGTCACGACGACGTCGATATTATATATTATATTATATATTCCAACGATAGTGTATTACTCAGTGATGTCGAGGCAATGGACATTTTGCAGTGTACCAAGTTGCGACATCCGTTTCTTAGCGTCGAAATGGCTAGAATTTTGTCGAGAAAAGGGTTAGACTAGGTAAGAGCGTTTCTTCGTGGCGAAATCGCCAGCGAGCAAAGTCAAAACTTAGCAGCGTTTCTTGGCGACTACAGGCCTTGAAAAATGTCTGGGCAGCGTTTCGCAAGTGACACAGGTCAAGCTGATTGGTTTCGTTTTGTCAACAAAATTGCCCAGAAAAACATGCCAATACTGAAAAAACGGCCGTGTCATGTCTAAAAATCTTGAGGGGAAAACACACTCATTCATATTTAAACAAAGAAGTAGATAGATAAATAAAGGGAAAGAAAGAAAGAAAGAAAGAAATGAATAAACAAACAAACAAGCAAATAATAAATAAAAACATAAATAAATAAGAGTCACATTTTACCTATCACCTTGAGTTTGTAATTTAACTCTGTTGGACTATCATTTCTGCTTTCTGCCTTCTTTCTGATGTCCAACAACATGAAGTGAAAATGATAAAGGGAACCAACTGAATGCTCGCTGTGACTGTTTTGGGTCAGACTAGCTTGACTGACAGAATGACCAACGTGCTTCTGACGTCGACCATGATATTGAATAAAACGAAGATACCTTCACATGCTTGTGTTCAGAATTTCTTCGTCTGCATGTTCCCTGTCTGTCTGTTTGTCTGTTTGTCTCTCTATGTAGGCTATGTCTCTGTCTCGACGGTCTCTCAGTCTCGACGGTCTCTCTGTCTCTGTTTCTGTCATTGTATGTGCGTGTGAGTGCGTGCGGTGCCAGTATGTGTGTGTGTGTGTGTGTGTGTGTGTGTGTGTCAGTGTGTGTGTTTATGGGTGTCACTATTTGCTACTGGTGACCCGGGCCACGCACACACACACACACGCGCACGCACGCGGCATGCACGGATACACACACATGATGCACGCACATACGCACGCACGCACGCACACACACACACACACACACCCATACACACACGCACACGCACGCACGCACGGACACACGCACGCACACACACACACACATACTTCATACACACTGACACAGCTTCTGACACTTAAGTTGACTCCAATGGCAAATATGCCGAAACACAGACGCATACATAGACACACTGACAGACACTCACACGCATACAAACATAGATAGACACACATACGCACGCGTGCGCACCGTACGGTTTTGAAAAATTCTTTCAGAATGAAGAAACAAGTCGCGTAAGGCGAAATTACTACAGTTTAGTCAAGCTGTCGAATTCACGGGATGAAACTGAACGCACTGTATTTTTTCACCAAGACAGAACAGCTTCGTCAATCCCCGCGTGAAGGAAATCGCTCACCTCCCACGTGCAAAACGTAGTGATATTGACACGCCAGATTAGCGCGGTAGCGTATTGTGCTAAGCAGGAAAGCGCGCTTTTCTGTATTCTTGTTAACTTTCTGAGCTTGTTTTTAGTACAACCTATCATATCTATATGTTTTTGGAATCAGGAAATGATAAAGAATAAGATGAAATCATTTTTGGATCGATTTCTTAAATTTTAATCGTAAGATTAATTAATCTATTTTCGTTAATTGTGATCACATTTTAAGAGTAAACATGACATATGTATATATTTTTAGATTCAGAATGTGATGAAGAATACGATGCAATCAATTTTAAATCTGTTTGCGAAAAATCGATTTTAATGACAACTTTAATGAGCAAACTCATTAATTAATTTTTAAGCCTTCAAGCTGAAATGCAATATCAAAGTTCGGGCTTCGTCGAAGATTACTTGACCAAAATTTCAACCAATTTGGTTGAAAAATGAGAGCGTGACAGTGCCGCCTCAACTTTCACGAAAAGCCGGATATGACGTCATCAAAGACATTTATAAAAAAAAAATGAAAAAACCATACTTAGGATCTCTCATGTCAAGTTTCATGAAGATCGGTCCAGTAGTTTTCTCTGAATCGCTCTACACACACACATACACCACACCCTCGTCTCGATTCCCCCCTCTACGTTAAAACATTTAGTCAAAACTTGACTGAATGTAAAAAAGATATATAACTGACAAGCCAATAAACAAACTAACTTACCAACTTACTTACAAACGAAACCCGTATTTGTTAGATTATTGCTAGAAGCAACTTTGGAAAGAGAAAAAAAAACAAAGAAAGAAACAAGGAAAGGAAGGAAGAAAACGCAGGCATTTTGCGTATTGGCAGTGGCAGCAGTAGACGATTCTCAGCGAAGGGAAATAACTCCTGTTCTGGTATATCGATCGTTTGCATGGATCCGTGATCGTGCACAGGACTGGTACAGTACTGCTGTTTGCCAGGGAAACTAGTGCGAGATCAGATATCAATCTTATTTACTTTACAGAAAACGTCTTCACAGTATAGAAGTGATGTCTTGTTTCAATTCTAACACAATGTTTCCAGAGATAATTGTCCGACTACAGCCGCACTCGCCTAAACAAAACACGCTTAAGCAAAAAACTCGGATATCTGAAACCAAAACCAATTCCCCGCCAGACCCCCCTCTTTGTAAGACTATTTCTAATTCGGATAAGCCAAACTCTGTCAAAAAATAGCTAACTTAAACACGGACATCTCAAACGTTATTTTGACAGATAAGCCAAACTCTAAACACTGTCGGAGAGACTTTTTTTTAAATTTTTGCTTGAAAAACACGTCAGGAAGATAAACATACAGGGTGACCCAAAAAAAAGAGTACCCAAACAAAACGTCATAAATTAAACAAAAATAAAGCAATCATTATAAAATTTATTTACACACACAAGTAGCCTCTGCATGATTTGCATAGAACATTTTAGCGTTCTAGCTTGTCTTTCAGGAAAGTTATGCTCATTCTACAGAACATGCTCCAAATGGCCTCCGCGCCGCTGCAGGCAAACTTGAACTCGCCGCGCAAAGTTATCAATCACCCGCATACACTCCTGTTGCGAGATTCCGCGAATGGTTGTTGTGATGGCTCTCTTGAGTTCTGTGATTGTCTGTGGGTTGTTCCTGTAGACGTTGTCTTTCAGGAACCCCCAAAGATAGAAATCTGGGGGATTTAAATCCGGGGGAGGCCATTTGGAGCATGTTCTGTAGAATGAGCATAACTTCCTGAACGACAAGCTAGAACGCTAAAATTTTCTGTGCAAATCATGCAGAGGCTACTTGTGTCTGTAAATAAATTGTATGAAGATTGCTTTATTTTTGTTCAATTTATGACGTTTTGTTTGGGTACTCTTTTTTTTGGGTCACCCTGTATTTCGTCACGGCTATAATTATCCTACGGAAACGAACACGTCACCTGTTTTTGAGTATGCGGGGAAACTGATGACGTGTGCCACATTGACCAAGAAATACACGTGTCACGTGATGCGACGTTGAAATCCTTGCGGCTTCCAGCATGTTCCAAACCACTGTTGCAGTGTTCGAAAACGAGTGGCTCTCATACAAACCTCTTTTTCCAATCGAAGGAAGAGATCTTTGTGAAGAGCAAATCTACTTGAGGAATGTATGTGCTCATTTTGAGCGAGGAGTGGTGAAGATCAAACCACAATAAACATGCAGCGAAACAAAACATTTGCCTACAATCTATGTTTACGGAGATTTGATCTTGATTTATGACCACAGAGACAAATTGTCTAATTTTGTTTCTTTTCTTTCTTTAATGGAGAGGGTTTCATTAAACATGACATTTATTATGATTTACTTGGAATCTTTTAAAAGCGTAGTTGCTTGTGGAATCTTTGGTTTTGTTTCTGAGATGTGTCACTGTTTTCACCATTTATTTTTACAGTTGGCTTTGAGGTATTAATAAAGCTCCACTGAAGAACGCACTTGTAACTTGTCACTGTTTTGATCTTATTCATTTAAAAACACACACACACACACTCACTCACACACACACACACACATACACACGCCACGCACAGAGAGAGAGAGAGAGAGAGAGAGAGAGAGAGAGAGAGAGAGAGAGAGAGAGAGAGAGAGAGAGAGAGAGCCTGAGAGAGAGAGAGAGCCTGAGAGAGAGAGAGAGAGAGAGCCTGAGAGAGAGAGAGAGAGAGAGAGAGAGAGAGAGAGAGAGAGAGAGAGAGAGAGAGAGAGAGAAATTTCAAGTGATTTTACCACTTATCCTGACAAAAACTCGCTTAAGCCGAACTGCAGGGTAATTTATCGGGAAAGGTTTGGCTTATCCGAACTCGGATACGCACAAACTCGGATAAGCGAAACGATTTTTCATTCCCCGGGCGAGTTCGGCTTAAGCGTCTTTGACTGTATCGGCAGATGCGTTTAGTCTTAAAAGAAATATGATTATTCACCCAAAACTTGCTGTCTCTAATCTCCCCATGAGCTATACAGTTCAGGTTGGGGGTTGTAAGTATGGTCACAGGGGCGGAGCAGTTCAGCCCGAGGGGGGGGGGGGGGGGGGGGGGGAGGAGTTACACCTGGGGTCCTGGTGGGGTACACGGGCAACTTACGCCCCTATAAAAATAATTATGGCTTATCCTTGATTTTAAAAATGATCCACTGGTGTCAGCAGCCACTCATTATTTCTTTTAAAGTTAGTATTTAATAATGGCAATTTATCTACACTGATATCTGCTCCCGACAACTTATAGAATGTTAGAAGGAAGACATGTCGCATAGAAGTGGCAGTTAAATCTGTACACAAATGATACTGATTAAACAATTAACTCTTCTCCCGGCTTTACAGACAGAAACAACAACAACATTCTCAGACAGATTTTTTTTTTGACAGCCGAGGGGGGTGAGGGGGGTGGGGGTGGTGTTCCGGAACCCCTGTAGCTAATTGGTTGGGTTATGTGTACGATAAGTACCAAGGTGCTAGTAATCCCGGCCTCATGATAACACACGCGGGCCAAATGTGGCAGAATTGCCTCTTTTTTTAAAAAATGGTTTTTTGGCTCACGTAAGTGTAGCCTATGCGATGATAAACTTTGTCTGTCTGTGCGTGCGTGCGTGCGTGTGTGTGTGTGTGTGTGTGTGTGTGTGATAGAAACTTTAACATTTCCGAGTCTATGGATTACGTCAGTCTCGGTCAAAAGTGTTCGACGTGTGTGATAGAAACTATTTGAAGACGTCACATTATGACGTAAGAGGGTTAGACGTCACGCAAAGGAATTACTGAAAGTCTCGGTCATTGTTCTTGTGAGCGGGCCGAGACTACTTGGCAGATCCAGGGTCTCGCTTTCTTGCACAGTTTCACCTATGCTTACTGTGTGTGTGTGTGTGTGTGTGTGTGTGTGTGTGTGTGTGTGTGTGTGTGTGTGTGTGTGTGTGTGTATGTGTGACGGAGTGATTGAGTTTGTGTTACTGTTTGTCGATTTCTTACGTGAGCCTTGAAGGCTTCGCCTCTTGTTTTAACATTTTCTTGTTTTTCTCGCTCTGTTATCAAATCTGACCCCTGATTTGCACATGATCACCTTGAAAACCATTGCCTGTTACGACATTCCGGTTGAACAGAAGTTTATAGAAACCCATGGCTTTTGTACAATCACTTGTCTTTTGAAAACATGCAGATTCCGTTCGTACGCCATGATTCCGTTCTTACCAAAGTGCATGTTTCCGTTCGTACGAAAAGCGTTTCCGTTACGACGTACACATTCGTTAGATCAGGCAGAAACAGACCCCCACTGACTTCAAGTTATGTGTGTTCCAATGGTCGTCATATAGCACAGAGTACGCGTACGAGTGATATTGGACCTGTGTGAACCATGAGGTATTGAATTTGCATCAAACAAGTAGTTTTGACGAAAACAGGTGTCCGTTCGTACCCGCGGCGGCGTGGCCATTTTCATCAAATTGTTTCCGTTCGTATGCGTTATATATGACGTTCGTGATTTTGGTTGATGCAAATTCAATACGTCTTATGGTTCATATGGGTCCAATATCACTCGTAGGCGTATTCTGTGCTATATGACGACCGTTGGAATACACATAACTTGAAGTCTGTGCGGCCTCACTCAGTGCCCGGCCTATTGTCACGCGCCTGTACTTCACTGACGTCTACGCCCCCCGTCCGCCCCAGTGTCATGTGCCTGTATTCCAAGCCACTCCCCTCCCCCGCCCCACCCCCGCCTCAGGGTAAAGTGCATTTTTTGACAGTTTACAAATTCGATTTATTCACCAAACTGACTGTATACATGTATTTTCATTTTGACTGAAAATGCTAAACTAAACGGCAGCCTGCTGACTGAAACTTTAATTTGCGGACAACTTTTTTATTCTTTATTTTGACCGAATATCTATGGACCAAAGAGGCTTTTTGACAGTCGATTCTGTGGTAACGACTGACTGAGTAAGTCAGTTGTAATACTTCTAAGTTTTTTGGGAAAAGGGCGGAGGACGAAAAGCTGAAGTTCTGAACAACCTGTGATGACGGTCTGGAAACCCAGATGACTTTCCACATGGCCGCTCAAACGGGATTTGAACCATACAGGCGCCATTTTCGCGGCACCGGAATAACTTTGATCGTTTGAAACAAACAGAGCCGCACGGGTCTTTCCTCTATGCGCTGGCCGTATGCCGTGAAACAGACTATAGAAATCAATGCTAAACGCGTGGGCGGGAAGGAGCTCTCTTATCGCGGAGGTAAGGAAGTGGAGAAGATGAGAAACAGGCAGACAAGAGTGCTGGCTGTGTGTGGAAGTTTTGCTCAATCGTGGCGATTTTAGAGGTGAGTAAAGCTTCTTTACGCGCGTTTGACTAACTTTCCACTGACCTAAATTATGAAGAGTGAGCTTCGCTCAGTTGTCGTGCCGGAACAGCGTTCCATATGCGCGAGAACGGTCAGATTGTGTCTGCTGGGCGCAGACGAATCATAATGCCAATGAGATCGAGAACCAGAGTTGTACATGTGCACACACACTTTGTCCGGCAGCATCGGTTCCGTTCCCATACACTTCTCTTCCGTCTGTGCAAATGAGCGAACAGAAAGTCTGCAAAGGAAGCTTTTTATCCTGCACTGCAAAACTTTACTGGAAGTGTTTGTCCGAGGGCTTTTTAGCATCGCAGATGATAGCAATCCTTAGCACTGTTGTTATGAAGCCGCAGTGCAACAGAGCATGACCGCCCCCATCTCCACTACCCCCTCCCCCTTCCACTGTAGATCTTAGTTCTCGCCGTTTTGTTACCACTCCTGTTGGTTTAAAAATACCAGACCATCACAGATTCTGCTGCAAAGTACCACTCCTGCTGTACCTGACTTTTTCTTTTTTAGTCATAATCATGGAATGAATCACACTCAAAGGAATAAATGAGGATAGGCCTAGCCTATATATATAACATTTATTTATGGTTGTTAAAAATAAAATATAATGTGAGTCCAACTCAAGCAATTATTTTATTAAGTTTCCATTATTATTATTATTATTATTAAGCTTTGCACATATTTCATTGTTTGGGTTAATTTGCACTTTCATGAATTACATAAATTTGAAAATGAAAGACCTTCATTGTTCATTATTATTATAAATTATTAATTAGTAATTACGCACACGCATTGTATTTGTAGTACACTAGCATAAGTTAACAGGAATAACACACATCTGTAAACTGACACTGAAAACCTACATTATGTACACGCCGCTTATGTGCATACACATTAAATACATACAATATAACCACGTGCACACTTGTGTGTCAAAATCAAAGCACAGATATTCACACATTGTAGAAATGAACTGACTTGTTAATTATTAAAATTTGTTTCAAACTGCCATACTTCTATCTGGCAGATGTCACCTATTGACACTGAGAAGCATAACATATCTCTCTCTATATATACGTCTTATCTCATGAAGTCTAAATAAACATCTGTTGTCGCTAGAATGGTTGTTAAAACCAACAACCGGTGCTTTTTAACAATGTATTACTATTTTTATATACACTGATTTTTTCGAATGTAGTGTATGTCAATGGGCATGGCATTCACAGCTTTGTTGCGTCAGTGCAATCAACTCTATAATTCTTAACTCATGTCAAATGAACTTACATTTTTCATTTAAGCAATGTATTGTATGTAAATTGATGTTCTTACTTTTATTTTATTATAATCATGTAGCAGTAGTTTTCTTTACTTGCTTATTCTTTAGCAATTTTAGACTAGTCCCTCTTTAGGGCGAGGGCCAGATGTAAAATAGCAGATCACTGCTTACTCTATTACCCTCGTTAAATAAAGAATTGTTCTTGTTCTTGTTCTTGTATCTCTTTCTCTCTCTCTTTCTCTCTCTCTTTCTCTCTCTCTTTCTCTCTCTCTCTCTCTAAGTCTAATAGCACTTCATGTCAATTGTCATCGCTTTTTTCTCCAAAGACAGACACAGAAAAGGCCCAGTCTTAATTAAGTCTTAATCCTTGTGAAAAAAAGTTCAGCTTTCTCCCTGTCAGTCACAGTAGCAGAGTTATTGGTCATGACTAGGCCCAGGCTGATCAAGCTCCTTGTTAAGCAAAAAATCAATTTAATTTAAAAATCAGGTTTATAATTATAGCTTCTTGTACAACTTTCTGAATTAAAAAAACACCCACCAAACTTTTGTCTGAACTTCCTTGAGTTATTTGATGTGACTCAGGCCACATTGGTAGTGGTAGAGACCACAAAATAACTCAATAAGCCAGTGTTGCAGAGCTCTTTTAAACTAAAACGTAAAAGTCAGGATTTCTTCTCAGAACATTCAGAATCTTCTTTAAATTGTTAAATCTTATTACAGGACTGCAGGAGAGAGAAAAAGTCTGAATGAAGCATATATCTAGAACTTTAAGAATCTTCTTTAAATTGTAAAATCTTATTATAGGGCTGCAGGAAAAGAGTCTAATTGAAGCATACAAGGCCAGTATGCACAGTGTAAAGTTTGAGGTATAGTATGTATAGATCTCTTGATGGCAGAAATCATGTAAAATAATTGTGTCAAGAGGTTGTTTTAAAACCTTGTACAAGGTTTTAATCTTTTATTCAGGAGGTATGAAGATGTAAACTAAGACTCGTATTCGTAAGAAGAGTGTTTATCATGGTATGAAACATGCCTGTTAATATTAAAACAAGTTCAAGTTCAAGTTTTATTAGTCCATAACCCAGCCATGGGGGTATTTTGAACAATAAATACAATCAATACAAATACAATCATGATATATATGCTAATATATATAGTAAATAAAAAAAATAAAAAATTATGAAAAAGGTGTTACAAATTCTATAAATAAAGTCCAAAATATTCTTTAGCAATTTCTTTTTCTTAGTAGCAAACAACTTTTTAAATTTAAGTGCATTAGGTTCTTTTCAAACACATATACTTACACATTTGCCAAACCTTTTTGAGAAGAACTGAATTACTGAAAAACACAAATTTGAAAGTCGGTCTTAATGGTTTTGTATGATTAACTGTTTATTTGTGAAGTGCATCTGTAATATTTGAAGACATTTATACCTGTGACAAAAGGTTGTGTTTACTGAAATTTGATCTGGCAAAAAATATCCAGAGGAAAATGGATTCAAAAACTGATTTTAATTCTTTCTCAATATATCTTCTGCAAGCAAGGAACAAAAAACCATGAAGCCGATTTATAACTACATGCAAAAATATCTTCAGCAAAAGTTCTGTGGCGCATGACACATTCTTCAAGGACATGAAACTGGAGGATGCCTTTCCTTCTGCAGCATGGTTTAACATTTTTTTTTTTTATGTCCCTTCAACCCATTCACTGATCCAGCTATTTGGGACCAATTCAATTTTCTTTCTTTTGTCAGTTCACATTGGTCTCTGTTTAAAAGTAATACATTTTGTTCTATCACAGTTGAGTAAAGTGAAAAAGGTTATTCAGAAACTCATAAATTTATACGTCTGATTTATGGTGATTAAGAACCCTCCGTGGTGTGGCAACAAATGTCCAGCTGAGGGTGTGGGTGTCTGTTTTTTACATTTAGTCAAGTTATGACTAAATGTTTTAAAGCCATATGTACTCGATGACTATACACGCTAATTGCTTTACCAACAGCTGGAGACAGACTAAATTAAGTTCCCTGCAAAATATTGTGGTCTAGGACCCCTTAAATGTTGAGATATTTGAATTTTCATTTTGATCTGGATCGTCCTATTTATAGATTTGGCAACACATGTAACGTTGATGCAAGGGAGAGAACACCGCGGCTTTGTTGACATCCTCACTTTTTCAGAGGCTAGAACAAGCTGTAATGCATGTATTATGGTCCGCGCATGGTGACGTATCGTCATTATATGGTCTTATGGTGCGTTTGACATCGATTGTGGGCAAACTACACTTTGTAAACACGGGAGTGCGTTAGTATGCCTTTAACATCGAGGGGGGAATCGAGACGAGGGTCGTGGTGTATGTGTGTGTGTCTGTGCGTGTGTGTGTGTGTGTAGAGCGATTCAGACCAAACTACTGGACCGATCTTTATGAAATTTGACATGAGAGTTCCTGGGTATGATATCCCCGGGCGTTTTTTTCTTTTTTTCGATAAATGTCTTTGATGACGTCATATCCGGCTTTTCGTGAAAGTTGAGGCGGCACTGTCACGCTCTCATTTTTCAACCAAATTGGTTGAAATTTTGGTCAAGTATTGTTCGACGAAGCCCGGACTTCGGTATTGCATTTCAGCTTGGTGGCTTAAAAATTAATTAATGACCTTGGTCATTAAAAATCTGAAAATTGTAAAAAAATTTTTTTTTTTATAAAACGATTCAAATTTACGTTTATCTTATTCTCCATCATTTGCTGATTCCAAAAACATATAAATATGTTATATTTGGATTGAAAACAAGCTCGGAAAAATAAATATATAAAAATTATGATCAAAATTAAATTTTCGAAATCAATTTAAAAATACTTTCATCTTATTCCTTGTCGGTTCTTGATTCCAAAAACATATAGATATGATATGTTTGGATTAAAAACACGCTCAGAAAGTTAAAACAAAGAGAGATACAGAAAAGCGTGCTATCCTTCTCAGCGCAACTACTACCCCGCTCTTCTTGTCAATTTCACTTTGCTGCGTTGCATTGCGTTCAGTTTCATTCTATGAGTTCGACAGCTACTTGACTAAATGTTGTATTTTCGCCTTACGCGACTTGTTTCTTCCTATTTCTGTTGCAGCTATTCTATTTGTCATTAGATTCGAACGTGACATTGCACTTGCAGCATTGACTCTTTGTTCAATGCCCACAGAAAATCACCCGCCTTTTTCTAGCCGGAGTATTTGCAATACAGTGTCAATAAGAAAGACAAGAGTTTTCCATTTAGGTTTAAGATTTTTTCGGATGCGACAGGTTGCACAAATGTGTGTCCTTGAGACCTCAGCAGCTGGTGTGGGGGGATTTGGTCAATAGCAACACGTTTTATGAGACACACGTGCTGCAACAGTAATTAAATGCATTTTTTCTGTGATTCATCCCATAAATCTGTTACCCAATGCGGAGCATAATTTGAACAGGGAAATGGGATTGAAGGCTTGCACACCCTGCACACAAAACTTTTTTTTATGTGTTGGGCGTTGGGGATATAGTATGTATAATATAGATGCAGAGCATGAGGTTGTTTGACGCAAGTAGGTTTATTGCCTGATTCTGATTTAATCAACTCAATCATGAAAAATAAATTTCTGCGCAATAATTTCAACTGTCAAGTGAACTACGACTCAGTAATTTTTGACTGTTAGCTGAATTGCTTTTGACAGGTACTGTGTGTATTGCATCATGTAACTACTTGTGCCTTCTGGTGCTGTGAAAGACACTATTGATACATGAAATACATGAATACATGAGCTGCTGCTCAGTAATTTTGACTATTCGCTGAATTGCTTTTGACGGTCACACTACTGACAGTCACCTTTTATTATGTAATTTCTTGTGTCTTCTGCAGCTGTGATAGACAGTATTGGTATATGTTTCTATTTGAGAGGTTTTTGAGCTGTACAAGTAGACATTCATGCTGGGGAAAGGAAAAAGAGAGTGAAAACTGATGAGTGAGAGGGGTTTATTTTAGTCAGTTTTAGTCAGTACATGGAACAATCTCTTCTCTTCTCTTATGCTAACAGCTTAGTACTTGCAGACGTTTTTCATCTGTTTCAAGGCAGATATGATGTCTGTGGACCAGGTTTAGGGTGTGAGCATTGTGGACCAGGTTTAGGGTGTGAGCATTGTGGACCAGGTTTAGGGTGTGAGTATTGTGGACCAGGTTTAGGGTGTGAGTATTGTGGACCAGGTTTAGGGTGTGGGGATTGTGGACCAGGTTTAGGGTGTGAGCATTGTGGACCAGGTTTAGGGTGTGGGTATTGTGGACCAGGTTTAGGGTGTGTGGATTGTGGACCAGGTTTAGGGTGTGGGTATTGTGGACCAGGTTTAGGGTGTGGGGATTGTGGACCAGGTTTAGGGTGTGAGCATTGTGGACCAGGTTTAGGGTGTGAGCATTGTGGACCAGGTTTAGGGTGTGAGCATTGTGGACCAGGTTTAGGGTGTGAGCATTGTGGACCAGGTTTAGGGTGTGAGCATTGTGGACCAGGTTTAGGGTGTGAGCATTGTGGACCAGGTTTAGGGTGTGAGCATTGTGGACCAGGTTTAGGGTGTGAGCATTGTGGACCAGGTTTAGGGTGTGTGGATTGTGGACCAGGTTTAGGGTGTGAGCATTGTGGACCAGGTTTAGGGTGTGTGCATTGTGGACCAGGTTTAGGGTGTGTGCATTGTGGACCAGGTTTAGGGTGTGGGTATTGTGGACCAGGTTTAGGGTGTGTGCATTGTGGACCAGGTTTAGGGTGTGAGCATTGTGGACCAGGTTTAGGGTGTGAGCATTGTGGACCAGGTTTAGGGTGTGAGTATTGTGGACCAGGTTTAGGGTGTGAGTATTGTGGACCAGGTTTAGGGTGTGAGCATTGTGGACCAGGTTTAGGGTGTGAGCATTGTGGACCAGGTTTAGGGTGTGAGCATTGGGCCATGGGGTGTACAGAGGAGCTCCCTTGTTAAGACCTTCACAAATCTGAGAAAATCGGGTCTTATAAAGGAATCGGTCTTAAAATGGGGGTAATTATGCAGAGGTTATGAACAGAGAGTCTGAGAAAACAAGGTCTTAAAAAGGAGAGTCTTACATTGGGGGGGGGGGGGGGGGGGGTCTTTAAAGGGGGGTTCCACTGTACTGCAAGCCTGGGAGGTCTAATAATTATTTAAAGGGTGGCTGCATTTACATTGTGGTGACATATTAATTCTAAGTGTCATTTGTTTAGTCTTTTCATTCAGATATTAAAGGCACAGTGCAGCTCACAGCCTTCGTTTTGCGTTTTTGTTGCAGCTGAGTGCATTTACAGTTCAAAAATCCTCCTATGGTAGTAAAACAAACCCAAAACTACCCAACGACGACATCTGTGAAGCTCGACAGTTTCTTGTTCACGCGAGTGCATAAATTAACCTAGTCTCTGGTATAGTTACGTGGTGTTTGGTCGGAGTTCGATTCAACTGAGTGATTCCGGCCTCCATTTTGTTTTACACAAACTCATGATGACGTCTGACATAGTTTGCTCGTGACGTGTCTTTTTGTGCATGATGTGGTGATCTACCTGATCTAAATTTAGATCCAAAAATAGGTCAAGACCAGCCGGGTCCGAGTACGAAATTAATTCGTAAAAAAATGTGCAAGTCAATGAAACTTGGTAGTTCTTCTAACGGATAGCTGCCTGAGGTATGACTAAAAGCCCCAGGGGCTCCGTGCACCTGGATTTGACAAGTTCAGTACCTTTAAGTCGGATTAAACATTTGTGTGTGTGCATTGTCCAGACACCCAGTTGGCGCAGGCTTTATGCAAGCAAGGAAACAGTGCCAATATGATAAAACCAATTTGTTTTAGATTTAATATTTTTAGCCATGCATGATTTAGCTGCGCGGCTGTACCAGTATTGAGTGACTTCGAGATGGATTGTTCACCACTTTTGACCTTTCCCCGTTTTCCCAAGCAACTTTTCCCCATCCAATCACATTTTAGACATCTCTATTTAATTCCTCTTTTTTGAGTCGTTTATGTGCATATTTTAGAGTGACCTGTTTTCTTCATCCATTCAGTTTCAGATGGAGGAAAATCGTGTTCATGAATATGAAACTAGTTTTGTTACTTCTTTGAGTGGGGGTAAAATTAATCAGGTGCATATATAACATTGTTATTATTTTTTCTCAACCTTTTTTTCTCTCTCTATCCTCGCCCTAATGGTGGACAGCAGAGTAACCTACACTAAGCCATTTTATGGCAGCCCTCTCAACCAGTTATAGATGTTCCCCAGAGGTAGAATTTCATCCCAGCTCATCTTTTTGCGCCTCCTGGCTTGGGCACCGTCAGCGAGCGATTTGCATTGCGTGGTTCTGTCCAGCTCCCGGTGCCGGGGATCAGACGAAACAAAAGATGGCCAAGAAAGCCTTTTCTGTCGATCCCGGCCCGGCCGGGGAGGGCGGAGGCAGAACACAGGAGCCGTTATTTATGAATCCTGTCCATAGAACTAAGCCTGTCTCCGGGGACAGAAAGGCGGAGGGGGTAAGGTGCGGCTGGAGTGGGAGGTAAGCTTTTCGATTGTAATCCTTTTCACCAGCAGCGGCGGGCCCCTCCTCGTGACGTCAGACGGGCCGCTGAAGGAAGATGAATGTTGGAGGAAGAGAAGTGTATCGATCCGGTGTTCTAATCCCCCACTTATACGCCGTGGCGTCATTACGCGGCTTCTGGGAGGGCTGGGCGTGGCGCAGTGGTCACGACACGGGCTTTGCCCCGGAACAGACAGTCACCACGGAATATGACGTCTGTTGGGGACCCTGTCCAGCGTTGCTCAACACTGTGACGTCATTACCTATGGCTTCGTCACACGTCTGTCGTGAAACTGTGCCCAGAACTTCCTGTTTAGAAGTATTAAGTTGTTGTATCCGAGATTTCTCTTTGTTCACGTTGGTTGGTAATTGTAGTCGTTCCCCCCCCCCCTCTCTTTGTTCACGTTGGTTGGTAATTGTAGTCGTTCCCCCCCCCCCCCCTCTCTTTGTTCACGTTGGTTGGTAATTGTAGTCGTTCCCCCCCCCCCCCCCTCTCTTTGTTCACGTTGGTTGGTAATTGTAGTCGTTCCCCCCCCCCCCCCCTCTCTTTGTTCACGTTGGTTGGTAATTGTAGTCGTTCCCCCCCCCCCCTCTCTTTCTTCAGTAGTTAAACACCCCCCGCGGGTTAGGGGGAAGAATTTACCCGATGCTCCCCAGCATGTCGTAAGAGGCGACTAACGGATTCTGTTTCTCCTTTTACCCTTGTTAAGTGTTTCTTGTATAGAATATAGTCAATGTTTGTGAAGATTTTAGTCAAGCAGTATGTAAGAAATGTTAAGTCCTTTGTACTGGAAACTTGCATTCTCCCAGTAAGGTCATATATTGGGCTACGTTGCAAGCCCCTAGAGCAATTTTTTGATTAGTGCTTTTGTGAACAAGAAACAATTAACAAGTGGCTCTATCCCATCTCCCCCCTTTGCCCGTCGCGATATAACCTTGAACGGTTGAAAACAACGTTAAACACCAAATAAAGAAAGAAAGAAAGAAAGTAGTTAAACTAGTTTGTTTGACGTCAAGCAAGAACATTTAAACATGCTCGCGGGCGCTGGCCTGTGACGTCATTAATATGTTTGGCTTCTTCTTTTCACTGGCGAAGCATAACAAGAACGGCGTTGAGTTCTGCTTTGTGCATCCCAGCATTTTCTTGGGTAATATTGTGGGTAGATGTTGTTTCTACGGTTCTTCCTGAAGCTCGACAAAAATGTCCCAGTGTAGATGCACAAATGTCGCAGTGTAGGGGTTGAGGTGGCTAGGTTGAGATTGCTATGGAGATCACCCACCACTCAAGTTATGATTTTATAAAGGAGGCATGATAACTGAATGAATGGGATAGGATGGGATTGGGTGGTACGAGTAAGGAAAAATTCCTAAAAATCAGATTCTCTTGCGCTTTGATTATTAAATTTCAGGTGTGAATGCACACATGAGAAACTTCGTTGTTATTGTCCCTTTGTTGACAAACAAACACGCAGTGTATAAGTATACACACTGGTTACAGTATTGGTAGCACAGTGTCCATATGTGGATATATATCAAAGCGAAGACAACTACCGGAAGAGGAAGGATAGAAATAGATGAGCAGAGAGCGCATTCGGTAATGTCGGGCGCCAGTCACAAAACAAGAATGCGGGCAGGATTGCATTGAAATCACACATGCGACAGTTATAATGCTGTAACAGGAAATGATGGGAACAGAGACACGGGTAATAATCGTCCGCACAATGTTCCGGAAATTAATCCCGGGAAATATATTATATATATATGAGACTGTACCGTGTGACAATTGTTACTGATTTATTTCAAGTCCATGTTGTTCACGACTTGCGCGTCATTGGGAGAGAAAAAAACCAACGTGTGGTTAGATAGGCTATGACAGCATTCAGTGACATTTAATTCTTGTTTTTTTTGTGGGTGGAGAGAAAGAGCGAGAAGGGGGGATGGGGGTGGAGAGGAGAGGAGAGGAGAGAGACATTGTTAAGGCTAAATCAAATCTGATGGACTTTTCATGTGTTAAGTGGCAGTTTTGATCGCTTCCAAGTCTACAGGTGACAGAGGGGACGTCATTCAGCGTCAGTGGATTGACAAAACGTCGGAACTTATTAGAAATCGTCGAAAGCGTTGCCGTCGTTTTGGTAGATCTGTCGAACTTCCTTTGCAGTGTTTGGGAAAGGTGACTCTTTGTACTTCAGAAATTTGTCGACCGTTTTATTGCAATTTCGGCAGATTTGCCGAAGAAAAAAAAAAGAAAGTCGTGGAAACATCTCTTGGCAGACATGACTTTTTCCGGAAGGATTGTATGCTAAATCAGTGGTCAGTAAGCATCTTTTTTTTAAAATTTTATTTTTTTAGGTCTTTAGATGGTGATTCCACTGTACTTTGCTGGGCCTTTCTGCAATGCGTGGGTACAGTTGAACATTGTTCACACGAAATGAATGTTTAGTCTTTTGAGTGCTTTGTGTGTACACGAAGTTTTGAATGGAATGCATTCCCTTGATGTCTGTCATTAATACTCTAGGTGATTCATGAGTCAAACATTGAAAAATGGTGTTCATTTTGTTGGTAATTTTATTGAGTATCGTACTGAAATTCACGTCTCATCTTTGCTTTACATGATATATTTTGAAACGCTTGTGCTTAACTGGACGTTTATTCCAGAAGCGAACGAGAAGAAGAAGACTGGACGTTTATTCCTAATTCTTTCTTTGCATACCAGGATTTTTTTTTAAAGTTTATTTTATTTATTATTTATTTATGAAATAAACTTTTGTGGTTGAAACATCTAATTGAAAATCAAAATATAATTTGCGTAACATGATACCCACTTGAAACAACCCTACCGTGCAACCCGCGTTGTGGCGTAATGTTGGTAGCCAACAATGAACATAGTATTGCAGGACAGCTTAGCCATTGAAGCCGTCCATCCTTTGCCTATAGCGCCATGAGAAACAGCGTCTTTGTTGGTAGTCGGTTCTAGAGACAATACGCCAGCAGTTCTGGCAAGAAGAGACCAGTGTTGGAGCCAAACTCTGGGGTCCTGCCGACGAACTGCGCAAGACTGTGGACTTCCTGGCAGCCACTGGTCTGAGGATTTAGCACGGCCATCAACATCGAACGCAGAAGAAGAAGAAGTTGGCAGTCGGAATGGAAGGAGGGAAGCAGAATTTTCTAGCCCTCAAAGACTTGCTCGTATGTGTTTTTATGAAGGCCACAGAAATCATTGTTGCTTCTTCTTCTGCAATCTGCGTTCGATATTCATGGCCGACATATTCTCAAGGTTGTTGGCTGTCATGAAGCCCAGGGAGGCTCACATCAGATATGTTTACACGAATGTAAGGACAGAAATAAATGTTGCTACGATTTTGTTATGTTTGGATCACATATAAGGACGACATTACTGAAATTTGTTTACGTTAAACTTAAAGGCGTTAATTATTGTAAATAAATGTTGCTGAGATGTGTTTATAAAGTATTACACACACATATTGATATAGGCCACATAAATGTTTTTAGTGTGTTCATACACGGGACACACACTGCGGAACTAGACACGAGTACAATCCTTGCTGACATATTAATACGCTAAAAGAACGAAAGCGTAAGATATAGACAGATACAACCTGATGTCTGCGACGGGCGGTAAATAGAAACGGACAAAGACAGTGCGTGCGACCACGGGAGAGTGTTGTGTGGTAGTGTCCGCCACACGAACGATGCGCACGAGCCACTGTCGGTGCGGAGAGAGAAGAGAGAGAGAGAGGGGGGTGGTAGATAAGTTGTCTGCTCCTCTTGTCTTTCTTATTCTGACAGTGCAGGAAACGAGTGAAGGAGAATGCGAGGGGTGGTGGATAAGGTGCTGCACTGTCTCTTTCTGTGCTGTATCTCTCTCCCTGATGTCCGCTGGCTGCTGGATGTCTCGGCCTGTTCATCCATCCACGCGGTTGCAGCCATTATTATTGAGCGTGAGTGTGTGCTTTAGTGACGGGGGTGTCTGGTGGTGTCTCAAACAGTTTGTCCATCCACGCTGTTACAGTCATATTGAGCGTGTCTGTGTGCGTTAGTGGTGAAGCTGTCTGGTGTGTGTCTCGAGCGGTTTGTCTATCCACGCGGTTTGCAGTGATATCAGTTGAGCACGTGCTTGTGTGCTAGTGACGAGGGTGTCTGGTTGTGTCTGAGACAGACCATCCATGTGCGTTTAGTGACGGGGCTGTCTGGTGTGTGTCTCGAGCAGTTTGTCCATCCGCGCTGCTACGGTCATATTGAGCACGTGTATGTGCGTTAGTGACAGAACTGTCTGGTGGGTGTGTCTCGGGCTGGTTATCCATCCACACGGGTTAGAGCCCCCATATTGAGCGTGTCTGTGTGCGTTAGTGACGGTGGTGTGTCTCGGGCTGTTTATCCATCCACACCGGTTAGAGCCCCCATATTGAGCGTGTCTGTGTGCGTTAGTGACGGTAGTGTCTGGTGGGTGTGTCTCGGGCTGTTTATCCATCCACACCGGTTAGAGCCACCGTATTGAGCTTTGTGCGTTAGTGACGGTTGTGTCTGGTGGGTGTGTCTCGGGCTGTTTATCCATCCACTCGGACTAGAGCCACCATATTGAGCGTGTCTGTGTGCGTTAGTGACGGTTGTGTCTGGTGGGTGTGTCTCGGGCTGTTTATCCATCCACTCGGGCTAGAGCCACCATATTGAACGTGTCTGTGTGCGTTAGGGACGGTTGTGTCTGGTGGGTGTGTCACGGGCTGTTTATCCATCCACTCGGGCTAGAGCCACCATATTGAGCGTGTCTGTATGCGTTAGTGATGGTTGTGTCTCGGGCTGTTTATCCATCCACTCGGACTAGAGCCACCATATTGAGCGTGTCTGTGTGTGTTAGTGACAGTGGGGTTGATTGCCTCCCCTGTCAGCCTCCTCCTTGCTGGCTACATTGACACAGTGGCTGAGGAGCCATCATGCTTGTTTGCGTCCCTGATGGAGATAGGGTGGTCGTAGTCGTTGGCGTCGGCGGCGGTGGTTGTGGTGCAGGCGATGATGGTGGTGGTGTGAATGAGAATTGAGATGCTGCTGGGTTTGACGCCGGCCCTCGCTGCCTGCAAGTCTATGGCGTGAGAGAGACAAGGGAGAGGGAGGAGAGCCGTTCTATTGTTCGGTGGCGAGGTATTGATCTTTGAAATGTATGGTTAGGGCATCTCGGCCTTTTGTTGTTGCAGACCTCTCTCTCTGTTTTTATTCCTGTTTGTCGCTCTGTCCGTGTATCTTTCTATCTTGGCGTCGCTATATTATGCACCTATCTCTCAACGTCATCATCGATATCTGTCTGTCTATATGTGTCTGTCTGTTTTTCTGTCTGTCTGTGTGTGTCTTTCTGTCCTGGCATCGCTGTATCTGGCATATCACTCCCAAAATTATCATCTATATCTGTGTCTATCTGTTTCTATGTCTGTTTGTCCCGCTGTCTGTGTGTGTCTCTCTGTCTTGGTATCGCTGTACCTTGCATCTATCTCTGAAAGTTATCATCTATATCTGTGTCTGTCTGTCTGTCTGTGTGGCCGAGTGGTAACGCACTTGCGCTCGGAATCGAGAGGTTGCGTGTTCGACCCTGGGTCGGGCCGCTATTTTCTCCCCCCATTCCTAACCTAGGTGGTGGGTTCAAGTGCTAGTCTTTCGGATGAGACGAAAAACCGAGGTCCCGTGTACACTACATTGGGGTGTGCACGTTAAAGATCCCACGATTGACAAAAGGGTCTTTCCTGGCAAAATTGTATAGACATATATATAAAAAAAAAATGTCCACCAAATACCCGTGTGACTTGGAATAATAGGCCGTGAAAAGTATATACTCGCCTAACACGCTTGAGATTTACTGGCCGCTGTGAATGCGTGATATATTGTGTAAAAAATTCCATCTCACACAGCATATTCATGATATTGTAAACGCCATGAGCCTCCCCTCTGGGAGGGTATGTGCGTAGAAATACTCACTAATAAAATAAATAAAATAAATAATATGTCTGTATGTCTGTCTTAGCAACGCTGTCTTGCATCTATCTCTCAAAGTGACCATCTGTGTCTTCCTGTCTGTCTGTCTATATGATTGTCTGTTGTCTTATCTGTCTGTGTGTGTCTCTCTGTCTTGGCATTGCTATATCTTGCATCGATCTCTCAAAGTTATCATCTATATATAGATATGACATACAGACAGACAGAAACATATATATATGTTTCTGTCTGTATGTCTTAGCATCGCTATGTTTTGCTTCTATTTCTCAAAGGGATCATCTGTGTCTGTTTGTCTATATTACTGTTTGTTGCTCTGTGTGTGTCTCTCTGTCTGGGCATCGCTACATCTTGCATATAATAATTATATCTATTTCTGAAAGTTATCATCTATATCTGTGTCTGTCTGTCGCGCTGTCTGTGTCTGTATGCAGGTCTGTCTGTCGCGCTGTCTGTGTCTGTATGCAGGTCTGTCTGTCGCGCTGTCTGTGTCTGTATGCAGGTCTGTCTGTCGCGCTGTCTGTGTCTGTATGCAGGTCTGTCTGTCGCGCTGTCTGTGTCTGTATGCAGGTCTGTCTGTCGCGCTGTCTGTGTCTGTATGCAGGTCTGTCTGTCGCGCTGTCTGTGTCTGTATGCAGGTCTGTCTGTCGCGCTGTCTGTGTCTGTATGCAGGTCTGTCTGTCGCGCTGTCTGTGTCTGTATGCAGGTCTGTCTGTCGCGCTGTCTGTGTCTGTATGCAGGTCTGTCTGTCGCGCTGTCTGTATCTGTCTGCAGGTCTGTCTGTTCTTTACTCATTAGTTTGTCAACGCATCTCTCATATCGACCACAGTTTTTTTCTTTTTTAACTCTTCTCTCACACACACTCTTTGTCGTCTTTTCTGTCTCTTCTGCTTTTCCTGTATCGATTTAAAAACAAAAGTAGTCTTTCTCACTCTACCTCCATCTTCTCTGCGAATGTCGTCCTTTTTCGGTAGTCTTCTAAAAAGCTGAACATGGCCATGATAAAAATGATTGTGGTGTATGTCTGGTCCCACTATTTCCACCGCCCCAAGCTGTGTGTGCACTGTTCGGTGTTGAGAACCCAAGTGGAATAGAGTGTTGATGACGACAGTGGTGATGAAACGATGACATTGATCATCCAGCTTATTTAATAAAATAATTAAAAAAATTCACGTGGCCGACTGAAGTAAGAAGTACAATTAAATGACAGGGGTTTTCTGCAACTCTGTAAAACGCGAAAGAGTAGAATCGATTTTGATTGGTGGGCTTGGCTGCGGAACTTCTTAGTTAATCCTAAGTTCAGCGAGAAAACATACATACGTTATGTCTGCTTATACCGAGGTGCAATGGGTGCTATCTATCTATCTATCTATCTATCTATCTATCTATCTATCTATCTATCTATCTATCTATCTATCTATCTATCTATCTATCTATCTATCTATCTGTCTGTCTGTCTGTCTATATATTATAATCTATTTATCTATCAGTCAGGGGCTCACATCCACGTCGGACATCGGACATACACGGATATCTTTTCCAAATGTCCTATACATTGTTCATGCAAGAGGACATAATTATGTCCTATTGTTTTTGTCACAAAGTGGTCATTGTCCGATTATGCTTTAATTTGATCCGGACATTGTCAGTACTTTCCAATTTACAGTAGTTTGATTTGCTATTTTATCGATGTTTTGCGAAGCGATGTGTCTCTCCAAGCAGACGAAACTTGGGGAGGCTTTATGTGCTTTTTATAGAGAAGAGCTTCTAAAGGTCGGAACTCTGAATGCTCCAAGCCGGTTGACAGTTGCCTCCCTTCGCGTTTTTTTCTCTCAGATAAAGCAACATGCCGCCGAAACGAAAATTGGTGCCAGGAAAGGACCAGAAGCGTTTGTACTTCAAATCTCTGCTCTCATCAGCGGCTAGTACCACTGAAACTGAGCTCCCTCCGGCCTCTGAGCAGCCAGATCCAGATGAAACCGTCGCTCGAGAAAGTGAAACTTCGATGCTGAAGAAAGACGTTTCCCCTTCCCCCACCCCCACGCGTGGCTTCGTTTCAAGCTGGCCGACTTCATTCCCGTGGGTGTTGCACGACCCAAAGAAGCAACTGACGTTTTGTTGCCCAAAAAAGTCCTATTGATTTATTTTTGTTCAGGACAAATGTCCTATCACTTTTGCATTGTCCAGGACATTTGTCCTATGCCACCTCTCATGGATGTGAGCCCCTGATCTATCTATCTATCTATCTATCTATCTATCTATCTATCTATCTATCTATCTATCTATCTATCTATATATATATGGTTGAAGATCTGTCTGTCTATCTATCTCACACCTGCTCAGGTCGGAGTGGCGTAACCTATGACGAATGCAAGATAGCCATACGACCGTCCTCGGACAGATGACACGCAAGGTATCTCTTTTCGTATGCAAACGATACGATCTTGTTTAAGATTTTTGAATTCGAGACTTACATTTTTGTGACTTACGTTTTTGTCTGGTCGGTTAGGGGGGGGGGGGGGTACCCTCAGTTCCTTGGCAACAGATTGTCAGCGATCGACGAAGAATAATAAATGATTAAAAGGCTAGGCGCGAACTGAAAACGTGACGATCACGAAGAGCGAATAACGTCATCGCAGACACCTCGAATCGTTAGATCGAGTTGACATAGATTCTAGGACACCTGTACTTGTCAGATTTCTATGAGTTTTTCGCAGCCAGGGTTTCAAAAATCTTACAACTTATTTTTGAAACGTTGCATCACATGAACACTTTTAGAATGCGTTTGCCCTTTAAATACTTACGTCAGCGTTTTATTCCGTCAGCGTCAGGCAGACATTTAGATAGAACTTTTTATCTGGAGCCATTAACGGTCCGCCGATTAAGTGCCTTATCGTGAACATAACTACGTGTTGCCTGCCGCCATTATCCCACAATGTGGCCACTGGAGCCGACACTTTTCACAACGAATCTCGCATCCTGTATCCAGGTGGTGCACACAATCAAAGCTTCAGTGCCGTTTTAATGATGATCAGGGCGCGTGCAAGTGCTACGCGGATTGAAATCACGACGCCGAGGCTAACCGTGATGTGTGACGTCGTCAGAATAGGTTAACGGTTGTCCTTAACTGGGCGAAGTCGACTTCGCGAAGCTGGCCGCACGAAGCTTTAGCGCTGCGTTATCAGTAAAAAGGCTTCGCTAAGTCTTCGCGTAGTCGACTTGGGGCTGAATTAAAGACCGCCGATAAGGTCAGTCAGTCAGTCAAAGCATGATGGCAATTCAAAGTTTGCTTCACTTCAACCACACGCACGTACAACCAGGTCACAATGTATTGGTCAAGGGGGGATTTTGGGTTATTTCAAGCACAAAGTTTGTATTTATGATCGGGGATGCAGAATCAGCAGGGTATTTAAAACAAAGGTGTGGAACCTGACCTCGATCTTTGGCAGAAGTCGGAGGCAGCTGTTGTCGCATGCATGTGCTCATCACTGATTGAGTGCTCAGGTAAGAGTCTTTTTCAGCCTGGACCAGTTCAGTATTATAACTTGCAAGAAACCAAACCTTGTAGTCAGCACAACGTCTGTGTTTAGAATTATGCTTGTGTGGATTCACATTCACTCATGCACACACTCTTTTTAAGTACAGTGACAGGAAGATGAAAGAAAGAGGAATAGATGTAGCTAGGCAACCGCGCTGGTTGAACTCCACTCTGCTGGTCTAAATTGACGTTTTAGTTCAAGTCTCGATTTGAAGACAGCGACAACCCCCGTTGATTGGAACGTAATGGCGCGCGACACCTGCTCGCGCATGGCGTGTTAACATGTTGCTGTCACAGTCAGCGCGTGCGCTTTGCTAATGGGTGATTTGCCAGAGACAAAAGCGAAGTCGATGGAGCGTGAATATTGATGACCGCTACAGGTGTTGGGATACACACGGATGAACACACAGCGTTAGCGATATTGTCGCCGTGCTGTGTGTACTCGACACAGGTATCAGTGTCACGGCGGGGTGGCTCTGATTGAAACCGACAAAAACGGTCATGCAGACTTCCGGGTTTTGTGATGTCGATTGTCCCCCCTTTGGCGTTCATTGTGTCATGTCGATTGTCCCCCCTTTGGCGTTCATTGTGTCATGTCGATTGTCCCCCCTTTGGCGTTCATTGTGTGATGTTGTTATGGTGCGTTGGATGGTCTTCACTTCATTTGCACAGTTTGGGTTGTTTTGCTTATCAGAAAGACTGTTTTTTTCAGTTGGCGCTGCAATTGCAAAATGTGTGTGTGTGGGTGTGTGCCTTGTCCGTGCGTTGTCTGTCACTCTCTTACACCCCCCCCCCCTCCCCACCGGCCCTCGATCGCCATCTCATTTAGCTCTGTCATGCTCTTAGCTGGGCAGAGCGCATGCTAGTTACTTTTCGTATGTGCCCCCCCCCCCCCCCCCCCCCAATCTCCTCTTCTCTCTCTTTGCATTTACTAATCCGTCTAATCATTGTACCGCGCACTATACTGTAATTGATGCAGGCTATGTTTGGAGGGCTGAGCGAGGGTTGTGATGGACTGGCAGTTTGTTCTGATGGCTTTCTCCTCATAATGCCCACATAGAATTGTACCGCGCACTATACTGTAATTGATGCAGGCTATGTTTGGAGGGCTGAGCGAGGGTTGTGATGGACTAGCAGTTTGTTCTGATGGCTTTCTCCTCATAATGCCCACATAGAATTGTACCGCGCACTATACTGTCATTGATGCAGGCTATGTTTGGAGGGCTGAGCGAGGGTTGTGATGGACTAGCAGTTTGTTCTGATGGCTTTCTCCTCATAATGCCCACATAGAATTGTACCGCGCACTATACTGTAATTGATGCAGGCTATGTTTGGAGGGCTGAGCGAGGGTTGTGATGGACTAGCAGTTTGTTCTGATGGCTTTCTCCTCATAATGCCCACATAGAATTGTACCGCGCACTATACTGTAATTGATGCAGGCTATGTTTGGAGGGCTGAGCGAGGGTTGTGATGGACTGGCAGTTTGTTCTGATGGCTTTCTCCTCATAATGCCCACATAGAATTGTACCGCGCACTATACTGTAATTGATGCAGGCTATGTTTGTATGTATGTATGTAGGTATGTATGTAGGTATGTATGCATGTGTGTTGGTGTGTCGGTGTGTCATGTGTGCAAGTAAAAAGGGTATTTTAGTTGTACATATATTACTTTAGATATTTTTTTGTTATCATGGGTTTTATGAATTTTCTTCTCTTATTCTTTTATAATTATTAATTAATGACCTATATGTGCTGATGACCAATTTAATTTCCTTTGTTGGATCAATAAAATGTTATGAGTTATGAGTGAGTATGAGTTTGGAGGGCTGAGCGAGGGTTGTGATGGACTGGCAGTTTGTTCTGATGGCTTTCTCCTCATAATGCCCACATAGAATTGTACCGCGCACTATACTGTAATTGATGCAGGCTATGTTTGGAGGGCTGAGCGAGGGTTGTGATGGACTGGCAGTTTGTTCTGATGGCTTTCTCCTCATAATGCCCACATAGAATTGTACGGAACTCAGGGATTCATCATTAATATTGACAGTCATGTTCCATTCGGTGGTATCTTGTAATTGCTGTTTGAATCATTCAGTTTTGTGGTACTTATCATTAGGAAAGTGACCTAGCAATCTGGGTAGTGGGGTGAGCTGTAATGCGCCGGGTGGTGAATAGTGAGAGAGAGAGAGAGAGAGAGAGAGAGAGAGAGAGAGAGAGAGAGAGAGAGAGAGAGAGAGAGAGTGTGCTATTCCATTTCCTTAATAGGTGCTTGTATAAGAAGCGCTAGCGATTACAAGGATGGTATTTTGTTGTGACACAGATTTTGTTGTCACACAGAGACCTCCGCCCTGTCTTTCAGCTTTTTTCTCTCCATATATTAAGAGTGTTCAAAAGAGACTGTTTCGACTATTGATGTTTGATTCAAAACTTTTAGAATATTGAGTTACACATATCACAAAAAGACAGAAAAACAACAACACCAAAAACAACAGCATCTCCAACAACAACACGGGAAGCATCAACATGTTCTCGCCTAGGCGGCGTTGTACGTCAGTTATCTCGTTGAAAAATGACGTTCATTATTTTCTGCAGAGAAAATAAAAGCCTTTTACTGTAAAGACCATCTAGCGCTAAATGAACGTCCCGTAGAAATGAATATATAATAAAGTCAAATGAGCAGGCATCCAGAAAGTTCTTTATTTCTACCTCCCCCCTCCCCGCCCTCCTCCCGAAGCATTTGACTGATAAATACGCTGGACACAGAAAACGTAGGAAGAAACAGACTGAGGACGTATATATACTGGCTAACAGACAGACACCCACTCATCCCCCCCCCCCCACTCACACACATACACACGCACACACTCACACACACACACACACACACACACACACACACACACACACACACACACACACACACACGCGCGCACATTACTGTATACAAAGACAATGTTCACGACTCGCACAGTTTGTAAGCACTCAAGAACGCCGCAGCAGGTGTCGTACCACTGCGCCTCCGCCCTGGATATCTGCTTTGTTTGCGTATCTATTCTGTACTATTGATGTTCCCTCTGTGCGGGTTGCGTCCCTATTGGTTTTTCTGCCTAGATATCTGTTCTATTTATGACGCAAGTCTCCGAGTGGGTGTGGCGCGGTACAGAGAGAGAGAGATGCTGACGAGAGAGAGAGAGAGAGAGAGAGAGAGAGAGAGAGAGAGAGAGAGAGAGAGAGAGAGAGAGAGAGACTTGGAGAGAGAGAGGTCTCTCGCCAAAAAACATTAGCGCAGATTGTGGGAGAACCATGGCTCTGCAGGAAGCATCCGTATTTAGCACAGGCTAATTAGCAATTATGTGCTCCCTCGTGTATGCAGTTGAGTGCTTTTTTCTTTGCCAGAAACCTTTACCGTCGGTTGAGAAAGCTCTTCGACGTCCATATTTTCTTCATATGTCGGCCTATTTCTCCCCGCCCTCTACCCCCCCACCTTCTCCCCCCTCTCGCCATCAACATCCCCCTGCATTTTGAAATATGTTGCTATCGTTTGTATTTGCTTATTCAGCAACACTTCTCGCTTATTATGTTTGTGTGGAAAAGTCATATTTATCTATTTATGTATCTGTCTGAATGTCTCTCTGTCATTGTATTTATTCTGTATTGTATTGTATTGGGAGATTTATATAGCGCTTGACGTTCTCTAAGCGCTTTACATGTTAATTTCTGCCGTGTGAGATGGATTTTTTTTTACACAATATATCACGCATTCACATCGGCCAGCAACCTCAAGCCTATTAGGGCGAGCATTCACCTTTCGCGGCCTTTATTCCAAGTCACACGGGTATTTGGTGGACATTTTTATCTATGCCTATACAATTTTGCCAGGAAAGACCCTTTTGTCAATCGTGGGATCTTTAACGTGCACACCCCAATGTAGTGTACACGATGGGACCTCGGTTTTTCGTCTCATACGAAAGACTAAGCACTTGAACCCACCACCTAGGTTAGGAAAGGGGGGAGAAAATTGCTAACGCCCTGACCCAGGGTCGAACTCGCAACCTCTCGCTTCCGACGCAAGTGCGTTTACCACTCGGCCACCCAGACCCAGTCAATCTTTCTGTTGGTCTGTTCTGTGTGTGTGTGTGTTTTATTATTTACTTGTTTACTGGCGGTGGATTGATGCAGGTAATTATTGAAGGGTACCGTATGTTTCTATCCATCCATCCAACCACCCATCTATCTATTCATTCATCCATACATCTATCTATTTATGTGTGTTCTGTTCGTGAGTTGAAACCAGCCCCCAAACGACCTTATGAAGTTCAAAGGGTTTATTAACATGCAAAAAAACACACGACCTGAAACTGTCGTTCAACATTTCCAACCCAAGATGCTTCTTCGTAAAATCGCTTTCGCACTTATATCGCCCATGCACCGCTGTGGCTCAAAGGGGCGTGGGAAAACGTCAGTCAGTGATCAGTGTGGGAGAAAAAAAGATTCACTGAGTCTGTTTCCTGTTTATGTTCGAGGGGAGATGTGTTTGTTGTTGCATCTGTGTGTGTTTCTTCTCCTTCTTCGTTTATGGGCTGAAACTCCCACGTTCACTAATGTTTTTGCTTGAGTGGGTTTTTACGTGTATGGCCGTTTTTACCCCGCCATTCAGGCAGCCATACGCCGCTTTCGGGGGAAGTATGCTTGGTATTTTTGTGCATGCGTGTACACACGAAGGGGGATAATTTCAGGCGCTAGCAGGTCTTGTACACAAGTTGACCGGGAAGATCGGAAAAACTTTACCCTTATTCCACCAGGCGCCGGGATTCGAACCCGCGACCTTCCGCATAGGAGGCCGATGTCTTATCCACTAGGCCACTGCGTCCGTCTTTGTGTGTGTTTTCAGATGTGACAGATCACGACATACACGACGGAGGAGCAGAGGAAGTTTTTTAAATTTTGTTTTACACGAAAACGCAATAAATTTACAATTGATTGTAGACGTGACATATGCTACGAAACACACGACCCATAGGTGAAGAAAAGAAAGCGAAAAGAAGTTATTTTCGTATCGGTTTATGAGCCTTACGGAGTAGCCCCGTTGTTATGTATCAATCGAGCCTCGCTTATATTGTAAGATAAAGTCACTTTCAATGGTTTTGTATCTCATTACCCGTTCATTAATATAATTTCATGGTCTTTCTCTTCTTTGTGTAAGTTGGATTTGTCAGAATTGATTAAATCACGAGTCTAGCTTCGTGTGCCTATGATTTCCGGTTGTGTACGGAATTCAGGTTAAGTCTTACGTTTACTGTTTGGTTCTTTTTCTGTCCTCGTTGTGGTCATTCAGATGTGAACCTCGTGGTCATTCTGGTCTGAAGTGACCGCTTATAGTTATACTGAACAGGTGGAGAGGAATTGTATTGCTTCTATTCCGTGTGTCGTGTTGTGGATTGGAGGTAAGCTATTTTGCAGAGTTTTACTGCTAATAATTCCCGCAGTGGGGCACTGCGGTTATGAAATTAAAGGCCCCTCCTGTTTTTGGAACCGCAGGAGCTTTCTAGTTTGCTGTTAGGTAGATTTTTGGTTCCTCTTTCCTGTCATGCTCTCTTTTTCTTCATGAATTCTTTTCTTTTTTCTGCCTTCTTGCTCATTCACCTGTATTTTTTCCAAAAATCTCTTCTCTTGCCGCTTGTCTCGCGATTCATGTATAGTTTAATCTGTTAGTGTTCTGATGTAAGTCCAGCAGTAGATAGGTTAAGCCTATTTTAACATACTGGAAACTGGTAATCTTCCAGTAGGTATTAATTTAGTTTTACTAAAGCCTGCTGGGACACAAGTAATGGGTTAGTGCATTTGTAAACAGGAATCGCTTGACAAGTGGCCCCCTTCATCCCCCCTTCCTCGTCCTGATATGGCTCTGCGTAGTCGGCTGGACGTTAAGCAACAAATAAACAAACAAACAAACAAACAAACAAACAAACTGCTAATAATGACGCGTCACGTCCCTCCAGACCCCCCAACATTAAGGACATGTATCGGGTTGCTGGCTTTATTGTAGAGGCGAGTTTCAGTGTGGTTCTGAGGTCTTGGTCTCCGGTCACTGACGCTTCCTTGACCTGACCAATTGTTCTGACCCCTGGCCGGTTGATCGTCCGACAGTATTCACAAAGACATGCAGGAGGTCTTTTAACTGAACAATTTCGTTGAAGCCCGGACATTTTGACCATTGCATATTGTCCGTCCAGGCCCAACTGACCCGTTAAAGTGGAGCTTTATATTTTCTGTTTCATGTCGGGTGTTGTGGGGGTGGTAAGCCTTTTGCTCAGATGGTTGTAGACAGGTGTTATGCTAGTGGTTTAAACAGTATTTTATTTCAGATACAAGTTAGCAAAGGCATGGACTGCTAGTGTGGCGCTTCTTGAAGACCCTATAACGGTTGGTGTTGGTTTTGTTTGATGTCTCATTTTGTCTATAGACGTGAGCTTTGTATCTTCTTACTATTGTTTCCATTTTAGAAGCAACAACTCGGGAGATAAGTCATAGTGGCATTTACTATCAACTTTACTCTGGTGTGTATCTTGTTTATTCAATTTAAGGACCGATAGGTCGAAGTTCGTTTGAATGTTTCGTTTTGTCTATAATGAAACGTTCCATTAACTGAAACTTGTTTCTGTTTTGTTTTGAATTTTTGTGTTTTCTGGTTTTCGTTCTGTGTTGTGCTGGTGGTAAACATGATGCCGCCGTGTTTCAGATAGGAGCTTTATTTGTGTGCTCTGTGGTATGTTGGTGGTGAGCATTTTACTCGCGTGTATGTAAACATGGGGTTTATATTGTCATTGGCCTGTGTGGTTCTGGTTTTAAACACTTTACATTGCCGTGTTTCGAACAATTCTTGTATTTCTGTAACCGGTGTAACTGTTGTGGCAAGGCGGTAATTTTTGCCTACGTGTTAACAACAGGATTTGCTGGGGTACGAGGCAGTGCATGTACCCTTTGAGGGTCAGAATCGTGATTGCCGAACTTCCTAATCCACCCCACTATGTCAAGGCCTTATTGTACTGCTGTCTAACATATATAGTGCCTGTCACCCGGAGTGTGACTGTGTGAAGTTTAGCCAGGACACGACGAAGCAATGATCTTCTGCTTATACTGAAGTGAGAGTTGTGTTGGTATTAATATTTGTGTCTATATTTTAGTATTAGGAGTTGTCTTGTTCTGTCGTGAGTTCGCAATTTAATATACATGTGTGTTTGAACTGTTATTTGCTTTTATTGTAAATCTGTGAAAGATTTTGTCTGTCACCGTGTAAAGTTTTGCTATGGTCTGACGAAGGAATAAACTGTTGATTGCCCTGAAGTGAAAGATATGTTGTTACTATGATTGGTAATACTTCAAAATGAGTTGAATGGTGATCAACTGTTCGACCAGCAGAAAATGTGTTGGTGCGTATAATTGGCCTTCATGTATTCGTGCGTGGGAGTTGTGTTCTATTGTTCTTGATACCGTTGACTGCACTTAAACTTAAGTTGAACTTCGCCACTTAGAATGTACAGTATGTGTGTTGGTGCATTAATTAGCATGTATAGCTCTGGACGGAACTGTTTACCTCGTTCTCTTCCCCCACCGTCGCTTTAGATCATTTGGGACCTCCTGTTGCTTTGGTGGTGTGTGTGTGTGTGTGTGTGTGTGTGTGTGTGTGTGTGTGTGTCAGAAAGAGAGAGGGGGAGGGGGGAGACAGACAGAAAAAACTCTTAGGTTAAACCGTAAACCCTGAACACAGTCAGGATGACCTGACCTTCAGATTGACACCAGTGATAGTCACGATTGTGCAGGTTTAAGTGTATTAAGTTCTTCCTTGTTCAGTTTATCGTTCTGCAGTTATTGCTATTGTTAGGACGTTTCCCGCCTACATACTGCTCCCGATAAAAACATCATTTTGTTTGAGACAATAATGGTATGACATCGCTGGAAAAGTTAAGGCTTCAATGTCCTGTACGGAACTATCGTTACACGTACGTGTGTGTGTGTGTGTGTGTGTGTGTGTGTGTGTGTGTGTGTGTGTGTGTGTGTGTGTGTGTGTGTGTGTGTGTGTGTGTGTGTGTGTGTGTGTACCCACGTTTCCACAGGTTTGGTTGCCTAAATCACCATAAGGCAATCATCCACACGTGGATGGCAACCTAAACTCTGGATGGCAACCTAATTGTGTGGATGGTCGCTTCATTTAACACCGTTAAATTGACTTTTTTGACGGAAAGAATGTCATAACAATGTTCAAAATGACATTCTTTCCGTCCTCTATAGGCGACGAAATAGGTCAAATTTTGTGCATTTTTTAGTGCAAAATTCTTCGATGCCGGAGCGAGTACTGCACCCAGTGCTGTCCAGTGCTGTTGTAGTGCAAGTGCACTAGAAAGGCACTACACCCAGTGCCGCCTCTTAGGTAACCATCCACACTTTAGGTATGTGTGTGTGTGTGTGTGTGTGTGTGTGTGTGTGTGTGTGTGTGTGTGTGTGTGTGTGTGTGTGTACCCACGTTTCCACAGGTTTGGTTGCCTAAATCACCATAAGGCAATCATCCACACGTGGATGGCAACCTAAACTCTGGATGGCAACCTAATTGTGTGGATGGTCGCTTCATTTAACACCGTTAAATTGACTTTTTTGACGGAAAGAATGTCATAACAATGTTCAAAATGACATTCTTTCCGTCCTCTATAGGCGACGAAATAGGTCAAATTTTGTGCATTTTTTAGTGCAAAATTCTTCGATGCCGGAGCGAGTACTGCACCCAGTGCTGTTGTAGTGCAAGTGCACTAGAAAGGCACTACACCCAGTGCCGCCTCTTAGGTAACCATCCACACTTTAGGTATGTGTGTGTGTGTGTGTGTGTGTGTGTGTGTGTGTGTGTGTGTGTGTGTGTGTGTGTGTGTGTGTGTGTGTGTGTGTGTGTGTGTGTGTGTGTGTGTGTGTGTGTGTGTGTGTGTGTGTGTGTGTGTGTGTGTGGGGTTTGCTGAATTAATGACGTAATTGACACCGAGATGGAAGGTATCTTTAACCCAATCGAGACGAAGTCATGAATTTGTCACCCAAAATAGCCTCACAAGTTGAGTAGCTAGTGTACGAAACACTCGAGACGATTTCGATGACGTGTTGAATGTTTTATGACCCTGAATGCCCATTTTTGACTCACATGCGAAGCAAAAGTGAGTCTATGTACTCACCCGAGTCGTCCGTCCGTCCGTCCGTCCGTCCGTCCGGACGTCCGTCCGTCCGTCCGGACGTCCGTCCGTCCGTCCGGAAAACTTTAACGTTGGATATTTCTTGGACACTATTCAGTCTATCAGTACCAAATTTGGCAAGATGGTGTATGATGACAAGGCCCCAAAAAACATACATAGCATCTTGACCTTGCTTCAAGGTCAAGGTCGCAGGGGCCATAAATGTTGCCTAAAAAACAGCTATTTTTCATATTTTTCCCATTTTCTCTGAAGTTTTTGAGATTCAATACCTCACCTATATATGATATATAGGGCAAAGTAAGACCCATCTTTTGATACCAGTTTGGTTTACCTTGCTTCAAGGTCAAGGTCACAGGAGCTCTTCAAAGTTGGATTGTATACATATTTTGAAGTGACCTTGACCCTGAACTATGGAAGATAACTGTTTCAAACTTAAAAATTATGTGGGGCACATGTTATGCTTTCATCATGAGACACATTCGGTCACATATGATCAAGGTCAAGGTCACTTTGACCCTTATGAAATGTGACCAAAATAAGGTAGTGAACCACTAAAAGTGACCATATCTCATGGTAGAAAGAGCCAATAAGCACCATTGTATTTCCTATGTCTTGAATTAACAGCTTTGTGTTGCATGACCTTGGATGACCTTGACCTTGGGTCAAGGTCACATGTATTTTGGTAGGAAAAATGTGTAAAGCATGTGAGTCGTATGGGCTTTGCCCTTCTTGTTGAGAGTGGATTATGCGTTGAATAACACAGGTACATGGAGTTAACACTAGGCTGTTTTGCAGTTTTGCTGTAGCTGCATGACGGTCTTTGGACTTAAGGTACCTTTTTTCTTGTGAAAGCTCTTGAGCACAACCACAAAATTAATATGTGGAGACTTTCACGAGTGATTAGATCATCCTTTTACTTGGAGTTGGACAAATGATGGCACTGGCATCTGATACACTCACGCTTTCTTATTTTATTTTAGAACAACCTGATATTCACTGTTTTTACTGTTACCACACGATTTGTTGAGAACAAGTGCGATGAGCATTCGTACATGCATGTACAAATCTTGAGAGAGAGAGAGAGAGAGAGAGAGAGAGAGAGAGAGAGAGAGAGAGAGAGAGAGAGAGAGAGAGAGAGAGAGAGACAGAGACAGAGAGAGACAGAGAGAGACAGAGAGAGAGAGTGTGTGTGTGTGTGTGTGTGTGTAGTTTGTTTCAAATACAGAGACTTTTGAAATCGTGTTGCGTTTGTTTATTGTTGAACTGGGGAAGGAGTGAGTTTGTAGTCACTCTAACGTGAGGGGTATTTATACATGGCTGGGTTATTTCCGTCCATTTCTTGGTTCAATCTTTCTCTCTCTTTTTCTTTTTGGTTTGCTTCTATTTTACTTTTGTTTTGCTTTGATGTGCTACTTGTCAAGCCTAAGGAAACACTCAAATGCGACCATTTGTCGGCTGCACTGTCCTAAATTATCTTCGCGAGTAAGGACCCGTCTTGTTTTTAAGGCTGCATGATGAACTTGCTTGCACACCGAACACCATTCTGATAGTCATCGCTCCACGGCTATTGCCAGTTATCTCTCTGACCGAACGCTACAGTCCTACGCGAATCTATCAAAACAAGAATACAAGAGTTATCTCCCATATGTTTTTCGCGAGCCCTGATCTAAATTTGAGATCAGTGTTCGCGAGACGAACATGATAGCAGATTGGCCGACTTCGACAGTGATCTCCGTTCTGTTCTTCACAGTTATGATAAAGACATCGTTCTAAGGTCAAAACAAGTCGACATTTTGGGACTGCTGCCGGAAGGAGACCGTAATATATGGTTTCATCACTGTCAACTGGTTACAGAAAAAATCGTCTGCTCCAGCGAGCGCCGAAACCAAACGGTTGATTATCACGTGACACTTTTGCCATATTTAGAGTTGTTTGCACAGTAAATACAGCCGCGAAAAATAGCTCGCTTGAAACTGTCTTACATATCAATTCCTTTGTAATTTAAAAATTACACAACACCATGAAAAATCATTATCGACGATCGCGAATCTGCTTACATCCATAACACATTACGAAAATATCTAAATATATGTAAAAAAATCAATTTCCTCGCCAGACAAGGAAAACCAAGGCATCCTGTCAGGGATAGACTGAGCCGAACTCATTATTTTGACCTGAGTTCAGGATGCATCGAACACCTGTCCCTCGCGACGCCATCCCTTGTACGTGTACAGTGAAAACACCCATGTAAGACTCCTCAATGAAAGACTCCCTCCCTTCATTACCGTGTTTCCTCGGACTCTCTGTACAAAACCATTGTACATGTACCCCCACTTGGAATCGAGACGAGGGTCGTGGTGTATGTGTGTGTGTGTCTGTCTGTCTGTCTGTGTGTGTGTGTAGAGCGATTCAGACTAAAGTACTGGACCGATCTTAATGAAATTTGACATGAGAGTTCCTGGGAATGATATCCCCGGACGTTTTTTTCTTTTTTTCGATAAATGTCTTTGATGACGTCATATCCGGCTTTTTGTAAAAGTTGAGGCGGCACTGTCACACACTCATTTTTCAATCAAATTGATTGAAATTTTGGCCAAGCAATCTTCGACGAAGGCCGAACTTCGGTATTGCATTTCAGCATGGTGGCTTAAAAATTAATTTATGACTTTGGTCATTAAAAATCTGAAAATTGTAAAAAAGAAAAAAAAAGTATAAAACGATCCAAATTTACGTTCATCTTATTCTTCATCATTTTCTGATTCCAAAAACATATAAATATGTTATATTTGGATTATAAACAAGCTCTGAAAATTAAAAATATAAAAATTATGATTAAAATTAAATTTCCGAAATCGTTTTAAAAACTATTTCATCTTATTCCTTGTCGGTTCCTGATTCCAAAAACATATAGATATGATATGTTTGGATTAAAAACACATTCAGAAAGTTAAAACGAAGAGAGGTACAGTAAAGCGTGCTATGAAGCACAGCGCAACCGCTACCGCGCCAAACAGACTCGTCACTTTCACTGCCTTTTGCACTATCAATCAATCAATCAATATGAGGCTTATATCGCGCGTATTCCGTGGGTACAGTTCTAAGCGCAGGGATTTATTTATTTTTTTAAGTTTTATTTTTTATGCAATTTATATCGCGCACATATTCAAGGCGCAGGGATTTATTTATGCCGTGTGAGATGGAATTTTTTTCACAAGACATCACGCATTCACATCGGCCAGCAGATCGCAGCCATTTCGGCGCATATCCTACTTTTCACGGCCTATTATTCCAAGTTACACGGGTATTTTGGTGGACATTTTTATCTATGCCTATACAATACCCCTGTCTCTGTCTCTTCTAGTCCGCACGACGTTCAGTTTCATTACACCCCCGGTATAGGGGTGTGTATAGGTTTCGCTCGATGTGTTTGTGTGTTTGTGTTCGCATATAGATCTCAAGAATGAACGGACCGATCGTCACCAAACTTGGTGAACAGGTTCTATACATTCCTGAGACGGTCCTTACAAAAATTGGGACCAGTCAAACACACGGTTCGGGAGTTATTGGTGGATTAAGATTCTACAAGGACTTATAGAGGGACATATTAATGGTCAAAGGGAAATAACCTTCTCAGTTGGTGGCAGTCAGAATGGTAAGGACGGGGGTGTTTTTGCTACTTCGGAGGAATTTCTTGTTCTGTGAGTTCCACAGCTTGACTAAATGTAGTAATTTCGCCTTACGCGACTTGTTAAGACCTGGTTTTCTCAGATTGTTAAGGGTCCACTGTACTGATCACTTCTCAATGGATGGAAAACCTGTCCTGTCGTAACCGCAAGGAAAGGCTAGGGGTGGGTCCGGAGGGGGAGGGGGGGGGAGATTGTCAGGGGAAGGTTAGGTCAACTATTCAATCGTTTGCTTTGCCCCGTGGTGATGTTGTTCCTGAAATAGAAGCCATTCAACTTGATGTAATGTCGGGGGTAATAGGGGAAGGGGTTCAGATGATGGGGGTGGCTAATGGAGATTGGTGGAGGGCGGGGTTGGGGGTGAATACGTATTACGGTAGTTTGTCAACACAGGCACAAGGACGTGGTGCTAAGCAAGTCGGTACTTGTGGAACGTGTGTGTGTGTGTGGAACACGTGTGTGTGTGTTTGTGTGTGTGTGTGTGTGGAACACGCGCGTGTGTGTGTGTGTGTGTGTGTGTGTGTGTGTGTGTGTGTGTGTGTGTGTGTGTGTGGTTGTTGTTGTTGAGTTTTGTTGGAAATGCGAAGTTTGCATGGTTACTTTCTTTTATTGTTTTGTCTTGTTTTTAACTGATCAAATGTTTTGTAAACTGTCGTCTACGTGCCTGACTCTGATCGAGTGTGTATGTCCCTGTTTTCGCCGTTTCTGTCAGCCTGTCTGCCTTTTTGTCTCTCTGTGTCTAGCTCTCTCTAGATTTCTCCATGTCTCTGTCTGTCTCACCCCCCCCCCCCGCCCCCCCCCCCCCAACTCCTGTCTCTCTCTCTCTCCCCCCCCCCCCCATACTCCTGTCTCTGTCTCTTCTAGTTAAATTGCATGGATTTCCATATCACTCTCTTTTACCAAAGATAAAGCTTTGACTCTATGGTGTCCACTATATTCAGTGGTCATTTTGGGTGGCGAGAGTGTTCAAGAGAAAAGGCAAGAAGATGTAGAGACTTGACATTCAAACCTAACCCGACACCAGCTTAATTATCATCCACAACCTTACTAGGTCTAAACTTCGGAAGAAATTATCAAGTTCTGGCGAGTTATTCTGAAGAGTGTAGGAAAAAATTATCAATTCCTAGAGAGTTTTTCTGAAAAGTGTGAGAAGGAATGGATATGGTGATGAAAATAGGATGTTATTGTAGGTGAGACTAGAGATTGAATGGTGATGAAAATCGGATGTTATTGTAGGTGAGACTAGAGATTGAATGGTGATGAAAATCGGATGTTACTGTAGGTGAGATTAGAGATTGAAAGAGAAATCTATTGAAAGAAGAAATGTTAAAACATTTAAAGAAAAAGTTAGATATTCTGTTCAGCGCTTGTAGTACGTACACGTATATTTTTCTTTAAACAAAAAAAGAAAGAAGAAGGTATTGCGGTTTAATCGAATTGGTTTTGGTCCAGACGAAAAGTCATAGAACTTGATAGACTGGTATATATTTAAAGACTGTTTAGAGACAGTAGAAGAAACTGCGAAAACACTTTTTGTTCGGCGACTGTGGCGCGTATATACCGAGTCGACGATCTCGACTACTGGACAAGTATGTACCCGGTAGGTTTAAAAAAGTGTTGCAAGAAATAGTGTTAGTAATTAACCATATCTGTGCGTTATGAAATAGAAGACGGAATTGTGAACCTGAAAATACTTTTGAGTCCAGCGCCTGAGCTTTAGTTTGTACCAAAGTCGTAGGTTGTGACAGATGAACAAGTGCTTGTACATTTTTAAAGGGGTGTTCATTTTATTTTATTTCATTACTTTATTGTCCCATCGCTGGGAACTTCGGGTCGCTTCCTCCCAGTGCAAAGCTAGCAGCAACAGAGTCGCGCTACCCAGGTGTATGCGTGTTTAGGTGTAATCAGCCACCTGCACTTAGGGCAGAATGACCGAGGTCTTTTACGTGCCACAGTGGTGACAGCACGGGGGTGGGACATGGATACCGTCTTTGAGTCTGCACATAAAATTGACCCGGATTCGAACCTGCGACCCTAGCCCTAGGATGACAAGTCCAGTGCTCTACCCACTGAGCCACCGGGTGAAAGTGTCCACCGTGTGTTGAGAAATGGCTGAAGTAAGGATGTAAACTCTTGTGTGGCTCGGCGCCTGTGGTTTGTAGAAATCACGGTGTCTCGCTGTCGTGTTGGGTTCGACACGATCACGGAATCAAGTTCTTCTCTCGCTTTGTTTGCCTACGTCATAGTAGCGCCAGTGCTGCCTTTTGTGTGCCATTATCTCTTCTCGTCTTCTGCTCCTTCTTGCTTTGGGTTTCTCCGCTTGCATCACGGCACAGCGGAGACCAGATCGTACTGACGTTTTCCGTTCTTTATGTGGATTCCGTATTATAGCTGTCTTTACATATCTTTCT
>NC_090258.1:3361602-3391602 GCF_037325665.1 Littorina saxatilis | reverse complement strand
TGACCTCAGGTCAAAATGAGTTCGGCTCATTCTAACCCTGACAGGATGCCTTGGTTTTCCTTGTCTGGCGAGGAAATCGATTTTTTTTTACATATTTAGATCTTTTCGTAATGTGTTATGGATGTAAGCAGATTCGCGATCGTCGATAATGATTTTTCATGGTGTTGTGTAATTTTTAAATTACAAAGGAATTGATATGTAAGACAGTTTCAAGCGAGCTATTTTTCGCGGCTGTATTTACTGTGCAAACAACTCTAAATATTGCATAAGTGTCACGTGATAATCAACCGTTTGGTTTCGGCACTCGCTGGAGCAGACCATTTTTTTGACAGTGATGCAACCATATAATTATTACGGTCTCCTTCCGGCAGCAGTCCCAAAATGTCGACTTGTTTTGACCTTAGAACGATGTCTTTATCATAACTGAAGAACAGAACAGAGATCACTGTCGAAGTCGGCCAATCTGCAATCATTTTCGTCTCGCGAACACTGCTCGTGAACAACATAATTATGGGAGATAACTCTGTATTCTTGTTTTGATAGATTCGCGTAGGACTTTCGCGTCCGGTCAGAGAGACAACTGGCGATAGCCGTGGAGCAAGGATTATCAGAATGATGGTATTCATCATTCTAGAGACAGACATGCAGACAAATAGATATACAGAGATCTATGCATGGAAACAGAGATTGCGACTGACAGACTTTTATCTTTATTTCACATAGCACCCAGTCAGCTGACCAGCAGCTTAGTTAGTAACAGGCCGTTCTCTTCCACTCTCTATCCTCCTTCTTCGTTCATGGGCTTTGACTCCCACGTTCACTCATGTTTTTTGGCCGCTTTTACCCCGCCAATCAGGCAGCATATACGCCGATTTCGGGGGAGGCATGTTGGGTATTTTCGTGTTTCTAACCCTCTGAACTCTGACATGGATTACTGGATTTTTTCCGTGCGCACTTGGTCTTTTTGCTTGCGTGTACACACGAAGGGGGTTAAGTCACTAGCAGGTCTGCACTCTCTGTCCATACCACTGTCCAGACCAAGAGTCATTACACGCAGTCCTGCGCACTCAACCATTCTCATTAACACGGCCACTCATAGTCATACAGTCCGACACAGCGATTCCATTTGACCAGGAATTCTTACCTGCTTTGTAGCGGAGGTGGTCAGCCAGGGAGGAGATGGAGGCAAAGAAGTAGGGAGGAGAGAGACGTTACCGCATGCAGAAGTGGTCTGATTCGATACGCAGTACGGGTGGGCGTTACCGCATGCAGAAGTGGTCTGATTCGATACGCAGTACGGGTGGGCGCTACCGCATGCAGAAGTGGTCTGATTCGATACGCAGTACGGGTGGGCGCTACCGCATGCAGAAGTGGTCTGATTCGATACGCAGTACGGGTGGGCGCTACCGCATGCAGAAGTGGTCTGATTCGATACGCAGTACGGGTGGGCGCTACCGCATGCAGAAGGGGTCTGATTCGATACGCAGTACGGGTGGGCGTTACCGCATGCAGAAGTGGTCTGATTCGTTACGCAGTAGGGGTGGGCGCTACCGCATGCAGAAGTGGTCTGATTCGATACGCAGTACGGGTGGGCGCTACCGCATGCAGAAGTGGTCTGATTCGATACGCAGTACGGGTGGGCGCTACCGCATGCAGAAGTGGTCTGATTCGATACGCAGTACGGGTGGGCGCTATCGCATGCAGAAGGGGTCTGATTCGATACGCAGTACGGGTGGGCGTTACCGCATGCAGAAGTGGTCTGATTCGATACGCAGTACGGGTGGGCGCTACCGCATGCAGAAGTGGTCTGATTCGATACGCAGTACGGGTGGGCGCTACCGCATGCAGAAGGGGTCTGATTCGTTACGCAGTACGGGTGGGCGTTACCGCATGCAGAAGTGGTCTGATTCGATACGCAGTAGGGGTGGGCGCTACCGCATGCAGAAGTGGTCTGATTCGATACGCAGTACGGGTGGGCGCTACCGCATGCAGAAGTGGTCTGATTCGATACGCAGTACGGGTGGGCGCTACCGCATGCAGAAGTGGTCTGATTCGATACGCAGTACGGGTGGGCGTTACCGCATGCAGAAGTGGTCTGATTCGATACGCAGTACGGGTGGGCGCTACCGCATGCAGAAGGGGTCTGATTCGATACGCAGTACGGGTGGGCGCTACCGCACGCAGAAGTGGTCTGATTCGATACGCAGTACGGGTGGGCGTTACCGCATGCAGAAGGGGTCTGATTCGAGTCGATACGGAGTACTGGTGCATTTGATCGAGGCGTGTTTCCTGGTGCCAGTAAATCGCCGGTAGCATTTCCTGGTGGAAGAGAAATCGCACTTCTTCTAATGTCCTGCGTGAGCTACTGTCATAACGATAACGCCTGTCACCTTTTCAGCATTTAAAAATTCATTGAGATTCGTGGAAAACCACCAGGAAATGCCCCGAACTCTATTTCCTGTTACCAGAAACAATACCGCCATGTCATGCACTTCCAGGAAAATGCACCTTGTGCTTGTCCTGATCCCAAGAAAGGCGCCTCCGCGAAATGCACCTTGTGCTTGTCCTGATCCCAAGAAAGGCGCCTCCGCGAAATGCACCTTGTGCTTGTCCTGATCCCAAGAAAGGCGCCTCCGCGAAATGCACCTTGTGCTTGTCCTGATCCCAAGAAAGGCGCCTCCGCGAAATGCACCTTGTGCTTGTCCTGATCCCAAGAAAGGCGCCTCCGCGAAATGCACCTTGTGCTTGTCCTGATCCCAAGAAAGGCGCCTCCGCGAAATGCACCTTGTGCTTGTCCTGATCCCAAGAAAGGCGCCTCCGCGAAATGCACCTTGTGCTTGTCCTGATCCCAAGAAAGGCGCCTCCGCGAAATGCACCGATCTGAGTGAATGCACCTCCAGGAAAGTCACAAATAGAGCTTTTCCTGGTACAATGAAATAGTGTCGCAATGAAATTCACTTCCAGAAAATGCACATCCTCTTTTTCCTTGGTGTCAGGGAAAAAGCCTCCCGGAAGAGCACTTTCAGGAAATGCATCTGATTTGTGTGATTCAGACCTACTGAGTTATATGTATGCAACTCAGTGATCAGACCCCTACTGTGACGATACCTGCGTTCTACCCACCCTTAGCACGTGCGTGCGGCGCGTAGACAGAATTTTATCTGATCTGTGTAAACTGTTTCTAGTACTGACTGCTGTCTGCAATCTCTCTGCTGGCCTGCAGGCGGCAATTTTGAGGAGCGTCTTCACTGGCGTCTCCTTGTCTTGTAAAGATCGCTCTTGATTGCATTTTATGTCTGTCTGTCTGTCTGTCTGTCTGTCCGTGTAGTATCAGTCTGGCACCGTGAACATATTTTCTGAGGGTCTTGCGTAGCATTTTTTTCTCCTGTTCACATCTCTTTCTTGTGTTCTGTCTGTGTCTGTCCGTGTGATATCTGTCTCCGGTGTACAGCAATTCTGAGGGTTTTTTTCGTGGCGTTTTTCTCCACTTTAATCTCTTTCTTGTGTTCTCTTTCTGTCTGTTTGTCTGTCCGTCTGTATGTTTGTCTGTCTGTCCGTGTGATATCTGTCTCCGGTGTACAGCTATTCTGAGGGTCCTTTTCATGGCATTTTTTTCCCTCTGTCTGTGTCCCAAATGTTGAACAGCATCATTAGAGATACGGGCGACTTCCTCTGGTCTCTTTCCCGTGATCGTTGTCTGTTTGTCTGTGTGTTTCTGATTCAGTCTTCCTCCTGCAGGTAGCGAGTTTGAGGGCAATCTGTAGAAATATGACTGTCTTCCCCCTCTTTCTTAGTTTCTGTTTGTCTGCCTCTGTGTCTCCTGTCGGTGGCTATTTTGACGGCAATCTTTATATTATATTTTGCCTCTTCCTTCTCATTTTGCCTTTCTCATAATGTGCCTGTTTGTCTGTCTGATGCAGGCAGCTGATTTGAGGAGCATCTTCAGAGGTAAGACCGGGCATTTTGCTTCTTTTTGTGGTATGTATGTCTCGTATTTTGTCTGTGTGGGTGTGCCTGTCTATCATTCTGTTTGGGCGTCAGTCCGTCACTTGTTTGTCTCAGTGTTTATATATGTTTGTTGAAGATTTGTTGGGTGCGATATGTGTGTGTGTGCGCGTGCGCGCGCGTGTGTGTGTATGTGTGTGTTTGTGTGTCTGTGTGTGTGTGTGTTCGCGCGCGTGTGTGTGCGTGTACGAATAGGGCTCGAGAGAGCAGAAGCTTCTGTAGACAGTTGCTCAGTCCACTTTGTGCCGATTCAGCGTTAAATCTTCCACCATCACTCACCGTCCACTTGACTGTATTTGAACTACCTGGGCGTTGGATATGATGACCAGTGTGGTTGTGTATGTTAGTGCACGAGCCTGTCCCGCCTTGGCAGCGCGCTTGTAAGCCACCTTTCTGCTAGCCGGGTGCCTTGCCAAAATAGCCCCCAGCATGACTACAGGCCCTGTGAACACGAGGCAGACCCGATGCTATCCAGACCACTCAAATGGCCGCGTTCAATACACCATCGTTTCTTGCTGTAGCCCATCTTCTATTCTTGTCTCATGTATCGGTGGGGGGTGTTCGTCTGTCTGCCTGCTTGCTTGCCTGTCTGTTCGCCTGTCCGTCTGAGAAGGCTCGCAGTCTCTTCTTGTCTCTGTTAGAGGACTGGGTGGCCGAGTGGTAACGCACTTGCGCTCGGAAGCGAGAAGGTTGCGAGTTCGACCCTGGGTCAGGGCGTTAGCAATTTTCTCCCCCCTTTCCTAACCTAGGTGGTGGGTTCAAGTGCTAGTCTTTCGGATGTGACGAACAACCGAGGTCCCTTCGTGTACACTACATTGGGGTGTGCACGTTAAAGATCCCACGATTGACAAAAGGGTCTTTCTTGGCAAAATTGTATAGGCATAGATAAAAATGTCCACCAAAATACCCGTGTGACTTGGAATAATAGGCCGTGAAAAGTAGGATATGCGCCAAAATGGCTGCGATCTGCTGGCCGATGTGAATGCGTGATGTATTGTGTAAAAAAAATTCCATCTCACACGGCATAAATAAATCCCTGCGCCTAGAATATGTGCGCGATACAAAATGCATAAAAATAAAAAAAATAAAAATAAATCCCTGCGCTTAGAACTGTACCCACGGAATACGCGCGATATAAGCCTCATATATTGATTGGTTAGTAGATGACAATGCAGCTACCAGCAAGAAAATTTAAACAACAACAACAAAGCAAACAAACAAACAAACCAATGATTCACAACAGAATGTATTAATGAAGGTATACTGCTTCATCCGGAAGGCTTGATGTTTTCCGGTGTTCTGGGGTGACATTGCAAGCATAATTAATTTGTCTGCTTTTTTTCCCCCGGCCTACAAAATTCCTAATGAATTAGTTTTGTAGTAGTAATTTCATTCACGGGTACAGTCAACATATTGGAAGAAGCAAAGACGTTTCATTCATAAGTCGGCACGTGGTACCCAGCTAAGGACAACAAATATGAATGAAGTCAATAGACTGGGAAGCTGGCTTCTACTCCGGAAATGAAAAGAGGGACGCACGCACACGACTGTGCCAGTTTCCAGAAACCTTGGCTATTTCTTTACGTCCACGCGCCGTGCGTAATTTTGCTTGGTGCGAATTTCCTGACACAGGAAGCAGTATTCATCGCTTGTCAACCTTGAAAACGGTCAGCGGTGGTTTCCGTGGATATAGGGCAGGGATACAAGTGAAGGAGGGTATTCTGAAAGGAAACGCCGTCGGTTCTGTCTTTGTGTTTTTCGCGGACAAGATGTTACAACTCTGTCACAAGTGTTAGGACTGAATGGGGTATGAATGTTGATGTCACAAGTGTTAGGACTGAATGGGGTATGAATGTTGATGTCACAAGTGTTAGGACTGAATGGGGTATGAATGTTGATGTCACAAGTGTTAGAACTGAATGGGGTATGAATGTTGATGTCACAAGTGTTAGGACTGAATGGGGTATGAATGTTGATGTCACAAGTGTTAGTGTTAGGACTGAATGGGGTATGAATGTTGATGTCACAAGTGTTAGGACTGAATGGGGTATGAATGTTGATGTCACAAGTGTTAGGACTGAATGGGGTATGAATGTTGATGTCACAAGTGTTAGGACTGAATGGGGTATGAATGTTGATGTCACAAGTGTTAGTGTTAGGACTGAATGGGGTATAAATGTTGATGTCACAAGTGCTAGGACTGAATGGGATATGAATGTTGATGTCACAAGTGACTGAACGGGGTATGAATGTTGATGTCACAAGTGTTAGTGTTAGGACTGAATGGGGTATAAATGTTGATGTCACAAGTGCTAGGACTGAATGGGGTATGAATGTTGATGTCACAAGTGTTAGGATTGAATGGGGTAGTAACGGTATGAATGTTGATGTCACAAGTGTTAGTGTTAAGACTGAATGGGGTATCAATGTTGATGTCACAAGTGTTAGTGTTAAGACTGAACGGGGTATCAATGTTGATGTCACAAGTGTTAGAACTGAATGGGGTATAATGTTGATGTCACAAGTGTTAGGACTGAATGGGGTATGAATGTTGATGTCACAAGTGTTAGGACTGAACGGGGTATGAATGTTGATGTCACAAGTGTTAGGACTGAACGGGGTATGAATGTTGATGTCACAAGTGTTAGGACTGAATGGGGTATGAATGTTGATGTCACAAGTGTTAGGACTGAATGGGGTATGAATGTTGATGTCACAAGTGTTAGGACTGAATGGGGTATGAATGTTGATGTCACAAGTGTTAGGACTGAACGGGGTATGAATGTTGATGTCACAAGTGTTAGGACTGAACGGGGTATAAATGTTGATGTCACAAGTGTTAGTGTTAGGACTGAATGGGGTATAAATGTTGATGTCACAAGTGCTAGGACTGAATGGGATATGAATGTTGATGTCACAACTGAATGGGGTATGAATGTTGATGTCACAAGTGTTAGAACTGAATGGGGTATGAATGTTGATGTCACAAGTGTTAGGGCTGAATGGGGTATGAATGTTGATGTCACAAGTGTTAGTGTTAGGACTGAATGGGGTATGAATGTTGATGTCACAAGTGTTAGGACTGAATGGGGTATGAATGTTGATGTCACAAGTGTTAGGACTGAATGGGGTATGAATGTTGATGTCACAAGTGTTAGGACTGAATGGGGTATGAATGTTGATGTCACAAGTGTTAGTGTTAGGACTGAATGGGGTATGAATGTTGATGTCACAAGTGTTAGGACTGAATGGGGTATGAATGTTGATGTCACAAGTGTTAGGACTGAATGGGGTATGAATGTTGATGTCACAAGTGTTAGGACTGAATGGGGTATGAATGTTGATGTCACAAGTGTTAGAACTGAATGTGCCGAGAGAATCGGGATGCACGAGAATTAGTTTGTATACAACTCTCCTGTGTTCACTTTCAAGTGAATAACTATCGTTCTGATATCATTTTAAAGTGAAGCTAAAGAAACCTGGTATCGGCACTGCTGTGCATCTCCTGTGATCTCAATGGTATCAAGGCACGGGTCATAGCCCTTTGCCGCGACAAGGTTTGCCGATACCGGCACTTGTCTTGTCTAGACAGTGACGTCATTCATAGATGACGCCAATCATAAATGACGTTTGTCAAGGGAACTTATGCTTTCAAGTGTTGCTGCTTCCAGTGACAGGAAGGTATAGAGATTGATCATTGTATACAATCAATTTATCATTGTATACACAAATTACACAAACGTCATCTTGTGAGGGACCAAAAAATATTGAAACTCTCGGATGATTTTTTTGTGTGGTATCAACCTCGACCTACGGTCTCGGTTGATACCACAAAAAAATCATCCTCGAGTTTCAATATTTTTCGGTCCCTCACTCGATGACGTTGTGTAATCTCTATGTATTGCTAATGGCGTGTGTGTGTGAGCTATGTTTGTATACAACTCTCCTGTGTTCACTTTCAAGTGAATAACTATCGTTCTGATATCATTTTAAAGTGAAGCTAAAGAAACCTGGTATCGGCACTGCTGTGCATCTCCTAAGGCTATGATCTCAATGGTATCAAGGCACGGGTCATAGCCCTTTGCCGCGACAAGGTTTGCCGATACCGGCACTTGTCTTGTCTAGACAGTGACGTCATTCATAGATGACGCCAATCATAAATGACGTTTGTCAAGGGAACTTATGCTTTCAAGTGTTGCTGCTTCCAGTGACAGGAAGGTATAGAGATTGATCATTGTATACAATCAATTTATCATTGTATACACAAATTACACAAACGTCATCTTGTGAGGGACCAAAAAATATTGAAACTCTCGGATGATTTTTTTGTGTGGTATCAACCTCGACCTACGGCTACGGTCTCGGTTGATACCACCAAAAAATCATCCTCGAGTTTCAATATTTTTCGGTCCCTCACTCGATGACGTTGTGTAATCTCTATGTATTGCTAATGGCGTGTGTGTGTGAGCTATGTTTGGGCAGTGCAGGTTGGGACAGCTACCCGTGTGGATGTGTAGCACGGTATGTGGTGTGGATGTGTAGCAGGGTATGTGGTGTGGATGTGTAGCAGAGTATGTGGTGTGGATGTGTAGCAGGGTATGTGGTGTGGATGTGTAGCAGGGTATGTGGTGTGGATGTGTAGCAGGGTATGTGGTGTGGATGTGTAGCAGGGTATGTTGTGTGGATGTGTAGCAGGGTATGTGGTGTGGATGTGTAGCAGGGTATGTGGTGTGGATGTGTAGCAGGGTATGTGGTGCAGATGTGTAGCACGGTATGTGGTGTGGATGTGTAGCAGGGTATGTGGTAGAATTCTTAGGTTAGGTTAACACTTCTATTTTCTTATTTTTATTTTCTTTGATTTTGTTAATTATTTCTGTAGGTAGGCTTTGATTTTTTAGGATAGGTTTAGGTAGGTTTGTCTTCTATTTATAATTTGTAAATAAAGTCTTGTTTTTGTTTATTCTTTCTCGTTTGTTATTTTTTCATTCTTCGTTTGTTTGTCTAAAACATATGTAAATATTGTGAAGCAAAGGGAAGCTACCCACGGGAAAATAATCATCGAATATCCTGTTATTAACCAATGAGCGCTGGTATGCATATTCGGTGCGGACTGCATGATTTGACGCAAGGTGGGACTTAGCGGCTCGCAAACGAAGATTCGTCCAAATGATGGTTAAAAACAACCTGCAGCGGACGGAAGCTGAAAAGTAAAGGTACATACAGTTCAAACAATCATTCAACTGTATTTATTTGACCTTACACAGACTGTAGGAAGAGGCAAACCGTCTTGAACAATATTTTTCCCCAGGAAGCGACTCCAAGAACACAGAAGACTCGAAGGTGAGTGACGTACCTTGTAGTCTTTCTGTGATAGTAGTAGTCCAGTGGACGATACCTTCCGCCTGTGAACAGTGTAGCCTGTCTTCAACAGCAAACAGGTAGCAGCCAGGTAGCAAACGTCCAGCAACCGTACAGCAACACCTCCAGCAACAAGCGGCGGCGTCAACCAGCAACAACAAGCTGAAACAAGAGCAATTGGTGCAGTGACCATGCCAACAATCCCCCTTTTACCACTTAAACATATCTCAGGCATGGGAATTGTCCGCCGAACGGCGGATTTCCGCCGAATTTTTTTTTTGTTCCGCCGAAAATGCAAAAGTGTCCGCCGAAAAAATAAAGGGGGGAGGCACACAAAAAAAGCACCGGTTACTTTGGCCTTTGCGCAAAAGCCCGCGAAAACTTTCTGTACTTTGTTCACGCACTGCTACCGTACCGCCTGCCTCAGTTATTGAACTTTTATGTCTTGAAAGTAAACCAGATTGCACAGATTGTGTTACAAGTTACATTTTCCTGTTTGTCTCAAGAAGATCAATTTTTTTACAAATTTAAACCATATAATACATGTATATATTTTTTTTCTTCAAAAAAGCAAAAATTGGTACATTTTTGTACTAAAAAATCTGATTCTAAAAACAGAATTTAATGGCAAACTTGGAGCTCAGATGACACCAGATTGCACCATCTGGGTTCTTTGGAGAAATTTTTTTTCCGGGGGGGCATGCCCCCGGACCCCCCTAGTAAGGCTAGGCGCTTCGCGCCGTCGACTTGACGCTTCGCGTCTTCAGTTATAAATTTTCCGCCTTTTATACAATTTTCAATTCCCATGCCTGATATCTAACTTCCCCCTTCAGCGAGCACGTGGTACCTGCAAGGATAGACTTTTAATAACAACTCAAGACATTTTCTCCGCCTCTCCATATCTGCAAAAACCATATACAGATTACAATTTAGCGTTATAATGAGCAAGTTATACGCTATCATGGAGAAACAAAACAGAGTTTACATTTCACAGACATTGACCGGTCACCAGCGTAAATTAACGGCTAATTACCTCAACAGCTCGTAAAATGTAGCTCTCCCAAGCAAACCGCTTTAATATTTGGCTCCCGCTCGTCAGCGAAAGTATGTAGCCAAATTCCTCCCTTGCTAAGCCTTCTGTGTATTGCACTAACACTAGAAGCCCGTTGGTAGACCTAAACTAGTCTTGCAACGCGTTGGAATCCTCCAAATCTTAGTCACGGAAACAAACCAGGGCTCGTATTCTTGAAACAGCTGCAACTCATATACCGGCCTGTAAAACCACTTCCGCTCGATAAGTCCGCTAAGTGTTATTCATGAAACTCCGGGAAAGACTTACCTGGGTGTCTCCGAGCTGTAAAGTTGGAGGACCCATCCCCCTCCTCTAAAACCGTCAATTTTGAATAAATCTTGTTAAAATATTGTTTGTAGATTTATGTCCCTCATGGACACACATTGGTGTCATTTAAGCACCAATGCATTGCGGACAAATACGAGATACCGCTCGCGAAAGATTTCAACCGATGCTCGATCATACCGGCTTGTGGTGAAAGCGTGCGAGCGTCTTCTTTAATGCATTACAGTGTCCGATTATTTTCAACTGTTTCCGTGGTCGAACGGTTCTCTCGTTCGTCTGATGCGTGATTGAGTCGAGTTCAAATCTCCATCTGCCCGTATTTTTTTTTTATTCTTTGGCATTTGTTTATTTTTGTTTATTTTCTTCATGTGCAAAAGAGTACGTTATAATAGCAAAATTGATTTAAAAAAAATGTTAGGCTGGAATGTTTTGTTTTTTTTAAATCTTTGGTTAACATGATATTAGTTTATTGATAAAGTTTGTTAACTGAAACATGTAAACATTTGATTAAAAAAATTAAATAAATAACCATGAAGAAGGATGCTTCCCGCTTTAAAAAACAAAGGTGAGAGAGAAAAAAAAACTAAAATGCGGTAGCAGCCACCTGCATGCAACTGACATTAAAAACAAAAAAATAAAAAATAAATAAAAAGGGTCTCCCTGTGTTTTTGTTTCATTCAGTTTGTTTGGGTAGCTGCTATTGACTTTGAAACTGACACGCTGGCTAAAAAGCTGCAACATTGTGTCCTTCAACGTCAAACTGTCGTTTAACTACCGCCCGGTATTTATTTTTACTGTCCAGTAATTATTTATTTTTCCCCGATATTCATGTGTGTCTAGCGGAAGGTCGGCAGCTACCAGTTGGTTATTTTTAGAATTGAAGATTCCCGATGCTTGCTCTTCTCTGCGCACGCGTTACCGGCGTTTTCGCCGGCGTGTCAGTTTCAAAGTCAATAGCAACAACCCAAACAAACTGAATGAAATAAAAACACGGGGAGATTTTATTTTTATTTTTTTTATAAACCTCAGTTGCATGCAGGTGTACACGGTATAGTACCTAGTAAACGCCCACCCCCCAGTTTCGACCAGTGGACTAGTAGACAAGGAAAATAAATAAAGATTATGTCTGCTGTTATTGTTGTTTTTCAATTGTTTCCTTTCCTTAGACATGCTTCGGGGATTGGACAGAAAAAGGTTTCTGGAGTGGCTAGAGAATCGCAATACATTTTTGACTGGGAGGAAAAAAAAGAAACGAAAGCTTCATCTTTGGTTTAAACATAAGTTTATTTCAACAAATGTTACAATCATGACATGTATACAAAAGACACAGGTAACAGCAACAAGCTAGAAGCTTATAGTGGTGTTCCTGCATGGATATTATAACGTAAGGCGGTAACGGCTGAACAATTTGTCTAAATAAACCAAATTGGAAATCCAAAGCATCATCATTATAATCATCCTCATCTCATTAATCATCCAAAATTATCATAACATAATAAACGTTGCATAATCATTATAAAGAAAGACAGTAAGAGGAAGGAAGGAGGGGAAGAAAAGGAATAAAAAGAAGAGGGATGGGTAGGAGTTGTGCAGAAATTAAAGTTGTTGTCCGGCTTGTGGAGCATTGATTCTGGTTTGCCCAAAGCGGCCTGAACGTTCAATGAACGAGTGTACTCTGGAAAAAAATGTCCTGTTCAAATCTAGAGAATACTGTCTGTCTCCATTTAGAAGGTGGGGGAGGTGAATACTGTGGTTAGGGAGGGTATGTATGGTTTCTTGACGTGCTTCGCGATAATTTGGACAATCTAATAGGAAGTGTTTTACGGTTTCGGACGGAAATTCGCAGTCACAAGTTGCATCTGTAGCAACGTGTCGTCTCACTAGATCGTTATTAAGATCACTTATATATAGCCTGAGCTTACAGTGAATTGTTTGTGATATGCGATCTCCAGAATACCAATAACACGGCAGACTTAAATCGTTTTTTGACAAAAAGTGCTTGAGGGACTTACTAAGTTTTATGTAGTCTGGTAAAGAATTCCAGAGTTGTGTTGTAGATGGGAGAAATGAGTTTTTGTATAATTCAGTGTTAAACGATGGAACTTTCCTATCTAAAGGTCTGCGCTGGCGATATGGATTATTAGTTGATATTAATGGTGGCAATATCGCAAGTAAGTAGTTTGGCACCTTACGGTGTACAATCTTGTGAAATAATATCAATTTTTGACGTTTACGCCTCTCTTAAAGTGAAATAAAGCCTGACTCGTCGTACAGTTGTTGATGGCTTGTACCGCGGACTGCTCCAACAATGGTCTTCATCTTCAAAGCTTCATCTTTGGCGGGAAGTGATGTCTGAAGAGGTTGATTTTGTGTGTTAGTGTTAGTGTTAGTGTTAGTGTTAGTGTGTGTGTGTGTGTGTGTGTGTGTGTGTGTGTGTGTGTGTGTGTGTGTGTGTGGAGTTTTGTGCAATAACGCATCCTTTGAACACTTCTATGACAAATGACCAAAATATCGTTTTTCTAGCTAAGGACCCGCTCCTGCCAAGGGTATAGTACCTAGTAAACGCCCACCCCCCACTTTGGGGCAAAACTGGTACATAGGGTGGGTGGGCGTATACAAGGTAGTTAACGGTAATATCATGTTAACCATCAATTTAAAAAAAAAACTCATTCTCGCCTAAAATTAATTTTTTTAAATCAATTTTGATATTACAACGTACTCTTTTGCACACGAAGAAAATAAACAAAAACAAACAAAATTAATGACAAAGAGTAAAACAAAAAAAAGTAAGGCCTGATGGCGATTTGAACACGACTCAATCGCGCATCAGGCGAATTCGATAACCGTTCGGCTACGGAATCAGACACCAAATGTTCGCCACTGTAATGTATTAAACAAGACGCAAGCACGCTTTTGCAACACGCCGTTATGATCGAGCATCGGTTGAAATCTTTCGCGAGCAGAAGCTCGTATTTGACCGCAATGCATCGGTGCATAAATGACACCAATGTGCGTCCATGAGGGACATAAATCTACGAACAATATTTGAACAAGATTTATTCGAACTTGACGGTTTTAATGGACAGTGTTGGTGAAGTTACTGACAGGTAGCGACTTTACAGGAGGGGGAGGGGTCCTCTAACTTTACAGCTCGGAGACAACCCGGTAAGGACTTACCGGTGTTTCATAAATAACACCTAGCAGTTGGCGGACTTATTGAGTTTTACAGGCCAGTATATGAGTTGCAGCTTTTTCAAGAATAAATCTTGTTCAAATATTGTTTGTAGAGAGGAGCAAGCATGAGGAATTTCTAATTCTAAAAATAACCAATTCTGGTAGCTGCCGACCTTCCGCCAGACACACATTAATACCGGGGGAAAATAAATAATTACTGGGCAGTAAAAATAAATACCGGGCGGTAGTTAAACGACAGTTTGACTTTAAAGGACACAATTTTGCAGCTTTTTCAAGAATACGAGCCCTGACCTCCGTTTGCAACAGCGTGTAGAAAAAGAAAACGGGGAAAGAAAGACCATGTGATCTCCCTGACCAATCAGCAATCGCTTCCCCAAACCAAGCGATCTTCCTGACCAATCACTGGTCGCCTACCATACAACCGTATAGCATGCTTGAAACACGTGTTCTAAACCGTGAGCGAAGAATCACCCGATAACTGCACGGTTTTCACGCTGGCACTTTCCACGTGCATCTCGTGATTTTTAACCAAAACTTTTCCCCGCAATGCGGTGTACAGGCGCATTACGTTGCAATTTGAGAAAGGCGCCCAACAAAGAGTTTTTTCTCAAACGTGTCACTGAAACCGTGACACTGATCATTATCACTCCTTTCGGTCCCATTCACATGTTCTGCAGTATCGTTCATATCAAATCTCATAGATTACAACATAAACGTATACGTCTGAAGAAACGCCCAGGAACACAATGATACTATGTCTGGCCCCCACGCTTCCATTCAGCAAAAAATACGTCACAGGCAGTGTGTTTCACGCTGATCCTAGTCATATAAGTCGCTCTGCGTCATACAGCCAGGGGGAGGGGGGGGGGGGGGGGGGAGGTCACGCGGGTAATTCTTGCATGCTGAGCATCAGAAACTACGTCATCTGGTATTTTCATTCACAGCGCGACACTCGTATAATATATATTTGTCATATGATATTGTTTACATCGATTTCATTTGAATGGCTGCGGAGCTGTGCTGAGTAGTTCGTATTGGTTACAAGTTAGCTCCTTAGATAACCTATGCTGTGGCATTTTCATTGTGATTCATTCACTTGTAAGTTGTTGCACTGTGCAAGAAAGCGACTTCGGTGTTAGCATTGACTTAAATAGCATGTTGTTGAATGAGGTGGGCGGGGATGTAGCTCAGTCGGTAGCGCGCTGGATTTGTATCCAGTTGGCCGCTGTCAGCGTGAGTTCGTCCCCACGTTCGGCGAGAGATTTATTTCTCAGAGTCAACTTTGTGTGCAGACTCCCCTCGGTGTCCGAACACCCCCGTGTGTACACGCAAGCACAAGACCAAGTGCGCACGAAAAATATCCTGTAATTCATGTCAGAGTTCGGTGGGTTATAGAAACACGAAAATACCCAGCATGCTTCCTCCGAAAACGGCGTATGGTTGCCTAAATGGCGGGGTAAAAAACGGTCATACACGTAAAATTCCACTCGTGCAAAAAACACGAGTGTACGTGGGAGTTCCAGCCCACGAACGAAGAAGAAGAAATTGAATGAGGTAGACCACTCTTGTTCGTGGTTTGCACCATTTGTTTGTAAGTCGGATAAATTAAAAGTAGGGCGTTTTCGTTCACTCTCATGTGACTTATTTGTGGTCTAATTCGAGGTACATCTTGTGTGTGGAGTGGAGCTATTTGTCTTTTCATTATATTTTGAGTACATACGTTATATTTGTTTATCGCCAACTCGGTCATATATGTATATTTCTATAATCTTCTATATTATTTGCGCAGTTCAATGCTCTTGTTCTGTTATCTTCGTCGTCAGTGCTTGAGGCAAAACTTCGACTACAAGTCTGCGTAGAAACCGATTTCTTTCTTTCTTTTGTTTATAGCCTTACGAAGAAGGGGGGGGGGGGGGTGTATTGATCGCACTTTTAATATGACAGATACACATGACACGTAAGCCATAACGATGCATTCGAATATATAATATATATTCCATAAGCTCGGTGATTGTTGAAATTAAAGTCGGATTTGATTCTTACAACAGCTGTCGTCCCAGTCGTGTGTACACATTTTCTATGGGTGGATGTTCATTCCACACACTTAAGTTTCCTGTCCTAAGACTGTCCTGCTGTAAAATACTAACATTACAACCCGAACGCATGCGGAGAAAAACCGTTGGAAATTATTTGATTTTATCTCATTGAATTTTCATTTGCAATTATTAATTTCTTATTCACACGAGAGGAGAGAGAGAGAGAGAGAGAGAGAGAGAGAGAGAGAGAGAGAGAAGAGAGAAGAGAGAGAGAGAGAGAGAGGAGAGAGAGAGAGAGAGAGAGGGAGAGGGAGAGGTACCTGTGAAGTTCAAAGGGTCTATCAGACAAAAGTCCATCACCAGCAGAACGCCATCACTGACTACAACGAAATGTATAATAACTGAATTTCACTTCTTGTGGGAAAAGCACCTGTTGAAACTAGCCATTGGTCCATTATACGGAGCGTTCGCTCACCGCAGTTAAAAGCACGTGCACATGGCATTTCTGGACCGCTACCAGAATTTAGTGCAGAAAGCCGTGGGGTGGGGGGGGGGGGGGGGGGGGGGGAAGGAGTTGGCTACCGTTATCTGTAAACAGAGTGGTCCTTCATTGGCCACGGCGTGTACATAGCCACCGTCTGCTGTGCGTCACCTGGGCTATGGTCAATTTCTGGAAGATTCTGCAATTTGTTGGGTATCTTTGCGTTGCGCAACACCTAGTAAACCGTTTTACTCAATTTAGGGCGATGTGCACCCGTTTACCCCAGTCCAACGTATTATCTGACCTTAGGGCATTTGCCTTTTTTGTGTGTTTTTGTTATATTTAGTCAAGTTTTGACTAAATATTTTAACGTAGAGGGGGGAATCGAGACGAGGGTCGTGGTGTATGTGTGTGTGTGTGTGTCTGTCTGTCTGTCTGTGTGTGTGTGTAGAGCGATTCAGACTAAACTACTGGACCGATCTTTATGAAATTTGACATGAGAGTTCCTGGGTATGAAATCCCCATACGTTTTTTTCATTTTTTCAATAAATGTCTTTGATGACGTCATATCCGGCTTTTCGTGAAAGTTGAGGCGGCACTGTCACGCTCTCATTTTTCAACCAAATTGGTTGACATTTTGGTCAAGTAATCTTCGACGAAGGCCGGAGATTGGTATTGCATATCAGCTTGGTGGCTTAAAAACTAATGAGTGAGTTTGGTCATTAAAAATCTGAAAATTGTAAAAAAAAATAAAAAAATTTATAAAACGATCCAAATTTACGTACATCTTATTCTTTATCATTTGCTGATTCCAAAAATATATAAATATGTTATATTTGGATTAAAAACAAGCTCTGAAAATTAAAAATATAAAAATTATTATCAAAATTAAATTGTCCAAATCAATTTAAAAACACCTTCATCTTATTCCTTGTCGGTTCCTGATTCCAAAAACATATAGATATGATATGTTTGGATTAAAAACACGCTCAGAAAGTTAAAACGAAGAGAGGTACAGAAAAGCGTGCTATCCTTCTCAGCGCAAGTACTACCCCGCTCTTCTTGTCAATTTCACAGCCTTTGCCGTGCGCGGTGGACTGACGATGCTACGAGTATACGGTCTTGCTGCGTTGCATTGCGTTCAGTTTCATTCTGTGAGTTCGACAGCTACTTGACTAAATGTTGTATTTTCGCCTTACGCGACTTGTTTTTGTTTAGGTCTGTGCATTCTGTTCCTATAGTTTTCTGATTTCGGGCTTTGCAATTATCTTGGAACCCGCAACATCGGTATCAAAGGTAATGTGAAGCATAGCAACAAATCACAACCGAACGATCAATATGCAAACATCAACACGCAAAGACAGACCACCAGACACAAATCGTCCTTCAAAAAAGACCGCTGTTGTTTAGTGCACTTCGAACAGCAGTTGTAAAGAACAGTTCTCTCCACGTCTTTTCCAGAATAGTTGTTTGTCAAATGGCATGCGGATGTTATTTACCATGTAGGGGAAGTATGGACCACTTTTTGTTTCACGCTGATAACTAGCTTGTTTTCTTGCAAAGAAGTTTCATTTTGTGTTTGGTAGTCCTTCTCTCTTAGGTTAACCGTTAGGCCTAATTAGAGTGAAATAGCTTTGATAGATATTCAGCAAAAATTAAATACAGAAAAAAAACACCATGGTCCATATTAGGAGCCTGGGCGCCTAATATGGACCACTGAAGCGGACTTCTCGAATCACTGTAAAAAGCCCCCTATACTTCAAAATAACATGATACAACTTAGTTTGCAAGTCAGACTAATCAAAATATGCTTTAGATTTATCTGTTTCGGGTTGATGAGAGCATTATTTGAAGCACACCAGGAAACTAAAGAAGCTTATCAAAAACAGAGTGAAAATAAGTGAAATTATCAACTTCCACGAAAAGAAGACTATTTGTGATATTTTTTTTAAATCTTGAAGGCTAGTTATAGGTTATTTCCAGCAAGCTTCTGAATGAATTAATAAAAATAGCATTTAGCTTTTATTTTCTTCGATTTGTTGAAGGTGGTCCATATTAGGGGACTCACACGTACATACTTTGAGATTTTGCAATTATTTTTTGTTTGCAGTAGAAACTCGGGGTCAACACTGCTAAAATGTAACAAAAACGGTCTTAGTGCTTCACATAGCCATGACCCACCATCACATTTTTGGGGGGGGGATTTACCACTAGTTTTTCTGGAAAGCCCATTTAGTATGAAGACTCATGGCACTTGTTTGCCATCTGAGCTCCTGCATTTTCTTTAGTTATGCCCTTATATGTAACCCTGCCCCCAAGGTGCTATTGAAAAATGGGGGTAGGTCTCATCTGAAGCCCTTTTCACGACCTAAAACTGGCCTATATAAACAAAAATGATACCAATGGAAAGGAAATTGATGCACTGATATTGTTACATTACATTACATTATAATTCTGGCAGCAAAATTTGTTACTTCCGGTTTTTATCACCATCTTAACCAATATTTCGGAGAAAAAAATGAAGCATCAACCGTTCCCCGTGGGGTCGTCCAAGGATGCAATATGATTGTATCAATAATGTGTACTCTACTCTTTTTTTGGATTTGCATGTGATTAGGAACAATGCTATATTTGTTTGTTTGTTTGTTTGTTTGTTTGCTTAACGCCCAGCCGACCACGAAGGGCCATATCAGGGCGGTGCTGCTTTGACATATAACGTGTTCCACACACAAGACAGAAGTCGCAGCACAGGCTTCATGTCTCACCCAGTCACATTATTCTGACACCGGACCAACAAGTCCTAGCACTAACCCCATAATGCCAGACGCCAGGCGGAGCAGCTACTAGATTGCCAATTTTAAAGTCTTAGGTATGACCCGGCCGGGGTTCGAACCCACGACCTCCCGACCACTAGGCCAACCGTGCCGGTACAATGCTATATGCAGTTTTGCAAAAAATACACATCATTAAAGTTCTGAGTTGCAATGATTGGTCAGCAGTTTCAGACCATCTGTTGCTGAAAAACAAGTAGGACAGCAATGTACAGAAGTCACACAAATACTGGTCCAGTTCCATCAAAACATCCGCTAGTAGTGCTAACCCATTCACTGATCAGTCCAGATGCTGATCATCCTCACTACGAGCTGCTGAGGATGTCGACCAGTTCAACTGGCAAGATGTCTGATGCACACCACTCAATCTCCAGAGCCCCTCCCTCTCCAGCCTTCCACCCTCTGCGAATAGGACCTGGCATTCAGGAATGAGCACATGAGGTGGAAAACCTGAAGGCGGACCACCAATTGTTGAAGCGTTGATCTTGCCAAACAATCATGTAGGCTTTCTTTGCCACTGCCAAGTCGAACGTGACCAAGGTCCACTCCTGGTCCACTTCTTTGGTTGCGCACTGTGACAGATGAAGAATGTGCTGAACTGTCGCGTTGTCAGTGACTGGATGGAGGACTGGAGGCATGTAGTCAACAACGGACTGCTCTTGTATGGCTTGCACTTCTCTCCCAGTTAGTGATATCCATCCTGCCCATCCTGGAATGTGCTGGTCATCCGCACACTTACGCCGAGCAAGGATCCAGAGAAAGTCAGAGAGTGAAGCGTGAGTCACAACTTCTGGCACAGAAATAGTTGTGTCCACCAAGGTGAGCTTAGGCTCCACTTTCTGCTTTGCATAGCAAGGAGGGAGATCTTCAGGGCTGAACTCAACACTGTCACGGCTTTGCTCAGGACGCGCATCTCCTGTAGGTGGGACTGATTCAGAGACCTCCTGAATGATAATGCCGTGTGCGGAATGTGTTGTACCAGATCTCGAAACTGTTTCTTCCTGCAAGTCAAAATTATCCTAACAGAAGTGGGTCACAACATTGTTCTCTGGACGAATGGTAGTTGGCAGCAGGCTGCTGTTTTGCATGATCTGGTGACACACGGCAGTTTCAATCTGCAGTACGCCTCCGTGGGATATACAGTGCCCGAAACGATTCAGCATGCTGAGCAACTCTGCACTTCCTGTCAGATGTCTGACTGCTGTTGCGAGCACAATGTGTTTGGGCATTTTCCACTCGTTGTTCGATACGGCATAGCAGATGTCCTGTGCTATTGACAGCCCGATCCTCTCCTTTCTGTCTGAGGTTTCTTTTCGCCCAGAAAGCATGACCTTCAAGAAATTCAGCAGGACTGGAGGTGGCAGGATCTTCTGGGATGCAATGAATGAGACCGGTGGTGGCCAGGGACATTCTTCTGCTGAACGGTATGCCTGGATGATCAAACGCCTCAAGATATGGGCCGCCTCTTCTAGTCTCCTCTTATCAGATGCTGCCGCCTCAAAGGCTTGTTCAACAGCCTGCCCAACTAGCAACTCTGAGGAATAGACAAGCTCACTCCAAAAATTTGGCCTCCAAAATTTCAGACTCTCACCAAAATGGCCCACAATTTTCTTTTTCAGATGATGAGTTTGGAAATTAGGGTTGCAAAAGTCAGGGTGTTAGTCCTGCATATAGGTGCAGTATCTCTCCCGCAGCATGGTCATTCGTTCAACGTGGTGCCTGTTGATGATTGCATCTTCAATGTAGTTGCAGATGTACTGAAAAGCATCTGAGCATGCCTTCATATGTTCTTTGGAAGTTGCCTCTCGCTGTTCATGCCTCTTACGACTGCGCTCAAGATCACGTCGGCATGACTCATGAAAGTATGCTTCTCTTGCCGAGAGATCCACCTGCACTCGTGCCATTAGTTCAACATCTTGTTTCTCACTTGCTGCCGCCTTGATAGCCTCCTCGGCAGACTTTGTTTCACATCTCACAAGTTTCTCAAGATGTGCCTTGCCACAGGGCAGGACTAGGCAAAGAGGAGGTTTTTTTTGCCAGTGGTGGTCCAGGGGATGTTCCTCTGCCCCTTGTGGGGGTCAGGGGCTTCGCCCCCTGAAGCTGAAGGGTAGGTCATATTCTGAGATAGGAAAATCGTCGCTCCTTGCATGAAACGGCATAAAATAAACAATAATATATTGTTTTTAAATAAGTGAGGGACATGTTTAGGCTGGGGGGGGGGGGGGTTGCGCAACCCCCAACCCCCCCCCCCCCCCCCCCCCCCGGTAGTCCGGCCCTGTTGCCACTTCGTGCCCTCTTGTACTTTTGGTCACAGATTATGCACCAGTCACGAGGAAAAAGCGTTCTGGTAGAGTCTCCCATTTTACGTCGTTTTTTCCGGGATGTTGAGGGCTGATCTGTGTCGCTATCATCACTCACATCCTCAGGGCTGCTTTGCTGGTCATCATGACTTCTCTTTCTCAAATGCTTCAAGTTTGTGAATGACTGGTAGAAGCGTCTATGATACCCATGAAGAGTATCAGCTAGTATGTCAGGGAACGCATCCAGGACTGCTGCGAATTTCGAATCAAGTCCTGCTGTCCTACGCAGGCGGCAACATTCCACAAGTTTCTCTTTTGTCTGCTGACTAAGTGGCTTCACTGCTGGTTCAAACCTGACCTCAGGGCAGTGGATGATACACACCTTTTGTGCAGTTTCTGTCCGTCTTGGCTTTTTCTTGCGCTGGAAAGATACTGGTCGTTCGTCTCTCATTCTGATGTATTATAAAATTATCTTCAGTGCATCAGACGAAAGAAGTATGAACTACAACAAAAATCTCCTGCGAGTTGAAGAGAGGTGCTGTGTTGAGGGGGAAGTTCCTACTGCTCATTAGGGGACAAAATACTATATTACCAAAACGTAATACAAGTATGATGATGAGTTTAGATTTTCTATTAAAAAAACAGAAAAACATCCCCATCCTTAGAAATCAAAGTGCAGAGCCGACTCGATAAAGATGTATCTGCGGCTATGCAAATCCACATCACAATAAAATGTCATAATTATGCTGAAAATGTTTATCATAATAATAATAACTTACAGCTTCCACATTGAAACAAAACCAAATGATTATTGATATTATTATAGATTTTGTGATGCTAATTCTAGTCCTGCCCCGAGAGGCCAAACATAGGGCCCAAAGATGGAACATTTGCTCACCGGAAGCGAATGTGGAAAACACAATAAATTGCATAATGAAACAAAAAAACTCACTATATGACAACACTGATATACTGCCTTACTGACAATTTAAAAACATTATAAATTAAATCATTTGTGTGGCTGTTGTGAGCTTCTGACTAACCCTACCCCCAAAAGTTAAATATAGGGTGCAAAGAAGAAAAATCCGCCTATAAAGTGTGATATATCTAAAAAAAAATGCAGGAGCTCAGATGGCAAACAAGTGGACTTTGACCTCTGGCATGAAATCCTTCCAGGAAATCCAAGTGAGAAATCCCCCCCAAAAATGTGACCTTTCACTGTGGCTATGTGACGCTATACTTAGCTGTCATATGTAGCACGTTTTGTGTGATAAAAACTTTGACTGTGGACAGAAACGAGTCCGTTTTAGGCGGCAAATTTAGAGTGAACCCTGCCAAAAGTGAAAACAAGTCGCGTAAGGCGAAAATACAACATTTAGTCAAGCTGTCGAACTCACAGAATGAACCTGAACACAATGCAATTTTTCAGCAAGACCGTATACTCGTAGCATCGTAAGTCCACCGCTCGTGGCAAAGGCAGTGAAATTGACAAGAAGAGCGGGGTAGTAGTTGCGCTGAGAAGGATAGCACGCTTTTCTGTACCTCTCTTCGTTTTAACTTTCTGGGCGTGTTTTTAATCCAAACATATCATATCTATATGTTTTTGGAATCAGGAACCGACAAGGAATAAGATGAACGTGTTTTTAAATTGATTTAGAAAATTTAATTTTGATCATAATTTTTATATTTTTAATTTTCAGAGCTTGTTTTTAATTCAAATATAAAATATTTATATGTTTTTGGAATCAGAAAATGATGAAGAATAAGATGAACGTAAATTTAGATCGTTTTATAAAAAATTTTATTATTTGTTTTACAATTTTCAGATTTTTAATGACCAAAGTCATTAATTAATTTTTAAGCCACCAAGCTGAAATGCAATACCGAAGTCCGGCCTTCGTCGAAGATTGTTTGGCCAAAATTTTAATCAATTTGATTGAAAAATGAGGGTGTGACAGTGCCGCCTCAACTTTTACAAAAAGCCGGATATGACGTCATCAAAGGTATTTATCGAAAAAAAGAAAAAAACGTCCGGGGATATCATTCCCAGGAACTCTCATGTCAAATTTCATAAAGATCGGTCCAGTAGTTTGGTCTGAATCGCTCTACACACGCACAGACAGACAGACAGACACACACACACACACACACACACACACATACATACACTCTCTCACACACACACACACACACACACACACACACACACACACACAAGCACACACACACACACATACACCACGACCCTCGTCTCGATTCCCCCTCTATGTCAAAACATTTGGTCAAAACTTGACTAAATGTAAAAAGAGAAAAAGCCTAACGGTTTTGAGGTTTGTGTTTCTGCAACTGTTTTGACACGTGAAAGTTATCCAGAGAGGGTGAATACAGCCAATGAAATTGTTTTGAGCGCTCTAGCGCCGTTAGTTTGTCAGAACAGGAGGTGGTCCATATTAGGAGCCGGTCCATATTAGGAGCCCTTCCCCTATACAGTGTAATGTGTACGGTAATACGACATTGTATTTGTGCGAATATTTGGATACATCTTCTAAACAAGAATCGAGGGTTGGGTGTGGGGTGTTTTTTTGTGTGTGTGTTGGTTTTTTTTTTTTTGGTTTTTTTTGTTGGGGGGGGGGGGGGGGTGAAAGAGAAGGAGGAGATAGAGGAGAAGAAAAATAACAAGAGGAGGAAGGAAAACAAGGGCAGCAGCAACAAAAGCGAGGGCAGGGAATCTAGTCTTGTAATTGCCGCTCTTCCCAAGCGCTGATGATGAAGTTAGCATCCAAATGTCAGATGACGTTGTTTTCCATTTCGTCATTGTCAGAGGGTCCGCGATAGCCGCTGAATGGTTATCTTCCTTCATTCCTTTTCACTCTTTTACTCTCCATATCGGCGCTGCTTTTATCAAACTATCAATTCCCAGGATGCACTAGGCTCGATGCAAAGGAAATTGCTTGTCCTCCTCCCTCTCTTCGTTGAACGAATTTCAAAACAAAACAAAACAGAAAAGCGTTATTCAAGTTCAACGATTACCCAAAAACTTACCTCAAGAATATATCAATACAGTAGACCAATTCTGGTTCATTATTGTCTCAATTCAGTAGACCAATTCTTGTTCATTATTGTCTCAATACGGTAGACCAATTCGTGTTCATTTTTGTCTCAATACAGTAGACCAATCCCCTGGAGCACTTTTTTGATTAGTGCTTTTGTGAACAAGGAACAATTAACAAGTGGCTCTATCCCATCACCCCCCCCCCCCCCTTTCCCCGTCGCGATATAACCTTCGTGGTTGAAAACGACGTTAAACACCAAATAAAGAAAGAACAGTAGACCAATTCTTGTTCATTGTAGTCTCGATACAGTAGACCAATTCTTGTTCATTACTGTCTCAATACGGCAGACCAATTCTTGTTTATGTTGTTTCAATACAGTAGACCAATAATATTCTTGTTCAGTGTTGTTTCGATACAGTAGACCAATTCTTGTTTATTGTTCTCTCAATACAGTAGACCAATTCTTGTTCATTGTTGTCTCAATACAGTAGACCAATTCTTGTTCATTATTGTCTCAATACAGTAGACCAATTCTTGTTCATTGTTGTCTCAATCCAGTAGACCAATTCTTGTTCATTGTTGTCTCAATACAGTAGACCAATTCGTGTTCATTATTGTCTCAATACAGTAGACCAATTCTTGTTCATTGTTGTCTCAATACAGTAGACCAATTCTTGTTCATTATTGTCTCAATACAGTAGACCAATTCTTGTTCATTGTTGTCTCAATCCAGTAGACCAATTCTTGTTCATTGTTGTCTCAATACAGTAGACCAATTCTTGTTCATTGTTGTCTCAATCCAGTAGACCAATTCTTGTTTATTGTTCTCTCAATACAGTAGACCAATTCTTGTTCATTGTTGTCTCAATCCAGTAGACCAATTCTTGTTCATTATTGTCTCAATACAGTAGACCAATTCTTGTTCATTATTGTCTCAATACAGTAGACCAATTCTTGTTCATTGTTGTCTCAATACAGTAGACCAATTCTTGTTCATTATTGTCTCAATACAGTAGACCAATTCTTGTTCATTATTGTCTCAATACAGTAGACCAAATCTTGTTCATTGTTGTCTCAATCCAGTAGACCAATTCTTGTTCATTGTAGTCTCTACATAGTCCCGACTTGTGAAGTTTACAATTCGTGTGCAGTGTTTTGTCCCCATGCGATAAGAACGTAAACTGTAAGAATTCTTTTGCTCCTATCTGCAAAAGATGGCATTGGATGACATTTCTTTTTTTTAGAGAGAGAAGTAAATTCAACTTTGACACACTATCATCGTCGTTGGAGAATCTGGAAGCTAGCTGTCACTGAAATAGTTTTGTTGGCCGCAAGCAAGGGAAACCGTTGCGTTATCTTGATGTTCCCTGACAACTGAGGTAAAACCGTTGAGCCCCGAAAGTCTTTCCTGGTTGTAAGTGTCAAAACTGCAATGACACAAGGGGAAAAAAAATGCTGTTGCTAAGATGACAGCGAAAGAAGATGACGCCACTTAATTAGTATGATGTTACCTAGGCCCTAATAGTGTCCGTCATTCTGACGCAAGAGAATGTCGGTTGTTAACTTGACATGAAGGAAGAAAACGTCACTTTGTTTGATGAAACGCAAGATTGTCAATCATAGAGAAGAAAAGCGTATTTTGTCAATATGACATAGACGGCATAAATAAATCCCTGCGCCTTGAATCCGTATGTTGAAATATGCGCGCGATAACAAGCAGCATAAAATAAATAAAAATAAAATAAATAAAAATAAATAAATAAATAGACGGAAAAAATGACATGATCACGTATGGTATTTTGCAATAATGTCCGTTATGCAGAAGGCAGAAAATGTGTGTTGCTAACATGACAGTGAAGAAAGTAAACGTCACTTGTTACGTAATATTCGTCGCAGAGAAGGAAAAAAGGCTATGGCGTTTCAAACATGACAGTGAAGAAAGTAAACGTCATTTTCTACGTAATATTCGTTGAAGAGAAGGAAAAAAGGCTATGGCGTTTCGAACATGACAGTGAGGAAAGTAAACGTCATTTGTTACGTAATATTCGTCGAAGAGAAGGAAAAAAGGCTATGGCGTTTCGAACATGACAGTGAGGAAAGTAAACGTCATTTGTTACGTAATATTCGTCGAAGAGAAGGAAAAAAGGCTATGGCGTTTCGAACATGACAGTGAAGAAAGTAAACGTCACTTGTTACGTAATATTCGTCGCAGAGAAGGAAAAAAGGCTACAGCGCCAATGTGACATAGGAGGAAGAAAACTATTCTTGGTGAGATGCACGCACAATGCAAAATCATCCGTCACACAGGGGGAAGAAAACGTACGCCTGTTGCTTCCTGTGACACAAGAGGAAGACAAACGTTGCTCGGCACATGGTGTTACACAATGTCCGTCACCCACACACTGGACTTTATCAGACCCGCGTGTGTTAAAATGTCCCACGGCATTTGCCAAGGCACGATTATTAATACATTAAATTCAACAGGTTTAACCTGCCTGTCACCGGGTTCATCTGAGGTCAGTTTACCTTTTGGTAAATTTGTAAAGGCTGTGAGATGTTTGCGCAGTGAACAACAACCCGGAGATATCGCAGGCTAAAATGTTAGTCTACATTGTGTTGTAGTGAAGTTTTCTTCAAGGATTGAAATGTGGTGTAAAACATGTCAAAACCTTCCTTTGCAGAAATCCAAAAACGAATAGACTGCAAACGTTCCAAAATTCAGAATCAAAAAACAAGAAAGTTAAACATATAATTATGTTCCCATAACATACCTTTCTTTTTTTTCATTTTTAGAATAATACTTTGTTTTATTTGTTTGTGTTAGCTTTAGTGTGTCGTTGCCTTAAAATGTGTTATGTAACGGCATTGCATTCAGATTACAATTCTATATTTAAGTCCAGTACGTGTAGGATATTCAAGTTTGTTCTTCTTAGTTGTGCGTTAATGTGACAAGGCTGAAAAGACGACGTGCTCTGTTTCCTTTGAAAGAGATCCCACTGCTGTGAATATAAATGTGTTCTAAATGAGCTTCCTTGCGAAAGGGATTCAACTGGAACACGGAACACCCGTTGACAGTTATGATCAAATTTGATGATAAAAATGTGAAGAAGAAAAGCTATTTGACGCTGTTAACATAGTTCGGACTGATACCTAATTTTATTTTTAAAATGTGTATTAGAAAAATTGACCGAGGTTTCTTCCATCGCCAGTCGCTCCTCCATCTGCGTACAAAAGCATAAAATCGGCCGCATATAGCATAACATACCAGAGGAGAAAATATGAATACCAGAGGAGAGATTAATAGCAAAGGAGAGATTAAGAAAGTAGAAATAACCGAGGAAAGATTCAGAGTATGGATATGACATAGAAATGATTGAGAAGGTATGAAATTATTCGGGGAAGATTAAGAAAGTAGAAATAACCGAGGAAAGATTCAGAGTATGGATATGACATAGAAATGATTGAGAAGGTATGAAACTATTCGGGGAAGATTAAGAAAGTAGAAATAACCGAGGAAAGATTGAGAGTATGGATATGACATAGAAATGATTGAGAAGGTATGAAATTATTCGGGGAAGATTAAGAAAGTAGAAATAACCGAGGAAAGATTCAGAGTATGGATATGACATAGAAATGATTGAGAAGGTATGAAATTATTCGGGGAAGATTAAGAAAGTAGAAATAACCGAGGAAAGATTGAGAGTATGGATATGACATAGAAATGATTGAGAAGGTATGAAACTATTCGGGGAAGATTAAGAAAGTAGAAATAACCGAGGAAAGATTCAGAGTATGGATATGACATAGAAATGATTGAGAAGGTATGAAATTATTCGGGGAAGATTAAGAAAGTAGAAATAACCGAGGAAAGATTGAGAGTATGGATATGACATAGAAATGATTGAGAAGGTATGAAACTATTCGGGGAAGATTAAGAAAGTAGAAATAACCGAGGAAAGATTCAGAGTATGGATATGACATAGAAATGATTGAGAAGGTATGAAATTATTCGGGGAAGATTAAGAAAGTAGAAATAACCGAGGAAAGATTCAGAGTATGGATATGACATAGAAATGATTGAGAAGGTATGAAACTATTCGGGGAAGATTAAGAAAGTAGAAATAACCGAGGAAAGATTGAGAGTATGGATATGACATAGAAATGATTGAGAAGGTATGAAACTATTCGGGGAAGATTGAGAGTATGGATATGACATAGAAATGATTGAGAAGGTATGAAATTATTCGGGGAAGATTAAGAACAAGAAAGTTAGATTAGTTCTCTTGCAAACGCCTTTCTGTTTGTTTTTTAACAGATAAAATATTATTTGTCTGTTTTGTATATCGTTCGTCTACTTCAAAGATCGATATATATAGGTTACACACTCCGAGTACTGATTATCTTGCATATTTTCCCGAGGGTCAATTTTCAGGTATTACCGAGCCTTTGGCGAGGTAATACCTGAAAATCGACCCGAGGGAAAATATGCAAGATATTCAGGACGAGGTGTGTAAGCTATTTATCCCATTACTCCGACGTTTTCATTAAAAACACTTACTTTTTCCACTAAAACCTGCCCGTGCCTGTTTTCAGCTTGCCAAAAGCCTCCGCAGTCGAAATTCATGTCAATGAATTCATGCGCAAAGCTAATTCCCATTTGTCAGCATAATGGACGGCGTCATTCGACTTGTATGTGGACATTCAGTCATTCATATTGCTTTTAAAAAGGTCTGCTATCTGCTTTTACATTTTGAAAGTCATTTTAAAATATCCCTGTGTATATTTGACATCGGCTTTCGTTATACTCAATTCGGCATACCGGGTTTATATTTTTACCAGAATTGCGCACGATAATGGCAGCGCAACAAATTCAGTTCGGGCCGTGCTGGTTTGATCGTTGACCCAAGTCAGTTCGCATGCAGTGTTACTGTTTGTCAGTCGGGGATAGAAATGTTGGCTGTCATCGCGCTGTTCTGTTTCGGTTTTCACACGTGGATCACTTACATATTCAGTCGTCGGGTTTAGGTGAGCCAAAGCTTCAATACTTCGCCTGTTGTAGACGTTAAGCAATAAAGCTTGGAAGTTGTATGTCGGCACTGAGAGTCGGTCGCGGTACATCGCTTTCTACTTTGTCCCGGTCTTGAGTTTGAACACCTAAGGTTGGCTACATCTAACACCTCACATCCTCTTCTCTTCCCCATATATCTTAACTGTATCTCCAACTTCTTTTCGTCTTTTTCTTTTCATTTTGATGCCACTCCCTCATTTGTCGCTGAATCCCGCAGTTTACTCGACTCGGATTCACACAAGCCCGTCTAGCAGACGACAGTTCGAACAGTCTTGAACAGCACGGTTGCAAGCAGATTCAGCTATCAATCGAATAA
>NC_090258.1:3211602-3359102 GCF_037325665.1 Littorina saxatilis | reverse complement strand
TGTCTCTCTCTCAATCTATGTGTACGTCTGTTTGTCTTACCCCCCTCTCTCTCTCTCTCTCTCTCTCTCTCTCTCTCTCTCTCTCTCTCTCTCTCTCTCTCTTGTTTGTGTGCGGTTTGTTAAGATTGTGGGATTTCTCTCTCTTTCTTGGTTTAAACAAATAATTTAATTGCAAATCGTGACATATGTACAATTGAAATTCTATTTGGGTCCAAAATCGATCAGTTTCTTGTGTAAAGTGACTTTCGTGGTTGTTGCAAGTTGAAAATGTGTCATTTCAAATCTCATGTTCTCTTCTTATTCGTGTCTGAGATGAAATAGATACATGCCTCTAAAAGGCGTGTCGACCAAAATGAGTTTGATAATATGGCGTTAAAAATGCGTGTGGAGAACCAGGTGATGACAGATTTAGCCTGCAAATCTATGTATAGCTCTAATTGCTGTGATACCTTGTGGTTAAAACTCGAGGGGAGAGAGAGACAGAGAGAGAGAGAGAGAGAGAGAGAGAGAGAGAGAGAGAGAGAGAGAGAGAGAGAGAGAGAGAGAGAGAGAGAGAGAGAGAGAGATTCTTTATTTACGAGGGTAATGACATAAGCAAACAGGTGCTTTTTTACATCCAGCCCTCGCCCATGGGAGGGTTTAATCTAATGATAATACGTTTTAAAATGTTGGAATATCAATTAAAGAAGTAATAAAAGCAAACGGCAAACAAGCAAACGATTAACAGACTAAACAAACAAACAAAAATATACATACAAACGAACATGACATATTATTGTCAAAGGTATAATGAAAACTGCTTCAAGCAACAAAAAACGTGTGAAACTTCGAGGGAAGAAAAAATCCGTGAAACTGAGGAGTCAATGAAGCAACTACGTTGCAAGTAATAGCATGTAGCATCGTTACATAAGTCATGTTATGAAATTAATTAGGTACATTTATCTACTGAAATGTGTAAAAGGTACAAATAAGGCATCAACAATATAAACATGTTCAGGCTAAGCGAGAACGAAATGTGCCATGTATAAGGAATGAGAAATATCTGTCTTTAAAAGTCTTGGCATTGACAGAATGTTTGAGACCGCTTGGAAGTGAATTCCAAAGATTAGTCCCCGAAAAGAGTAGGCTGGACTTAAAAAGATCTATACGAGGCCGAGGAGCATACATTTTTGAGAGAGAGAGAGAGAGAGAGAGAGAGAGAGAGAGAGAGAGAGAGAGAGAGAGAGAGAGAGAGAGAGAGAGAGAGAGAGAGAGAGAGAGAGAGAGAGAGAGAGAGAGAGAGAGAGAGAGAGAGAGAGAGAGAGAGAGAGAGAGATGGGAGGATAGAACGTGTTTATATGTGTGTGTTTGTGTGCGTTCATGCGCATATATATATGTGTGTGTGTGTGCGTGCATATATATATATATATATATATATATATATATATATGTGTGTGTGTGTGTGTGCGTGCGTGTGTGTGTGCGTGCGTATGAGGGAGAGAGAGAGAGGTGTAACGTGCTATGTTAAGACCGAGAGATACCATCTCTGCTTGCACCACGGTCCCCTGCAGGCATTGTCTGCCTCTGCCCTGATTACCCCGTAAAGAGAATGACTTTGTATCGGGCAAGTTATCACCCCAACCTCTTTCCCTCCCACTTTGTATCGGGCAAGTTATCACCCCAACCTCTTTCCCTCCCTTTGCCAGCGACTCGCCATCCCGCCACCATCACCGTCATCAGATCCAACACTTCGTTTTCTCTTGTGGAATTGCCAATGACGTCACAGTGGTAGTCGTAGCACTTGCATATCATTTACCAATGACCCCCCCTCCCCTCTTCCCTACTACCATCACCATCCCCATCGCTCCGTACATTGTGTTCTCTTGTTGAATAGCGAATAACGTCACCGTGGTAGTTGTACAGGGTGACCCAAAAAAAAAGAGTACCCAAACAAAACGTCATAAATTGAACAAAAATAAAGCAATCTTCATAAAATTTATTTACACACACAAGTAGCCTCTGCATGATTTGCACAGAAAATTTTAGCGTTCTTGCTTTTCTTTCAGGAAAGTTATGCTCATTCTACAGAACATGCTCCAAATGGCCTCCCCCGGATTTAAATCCCCCAGATTTCTATCTTTGGGGGTTCCTGAAAGACAACGTCTACAGGAACAACCCACAGTCAATCACAGAACTCAAGAGAGCCATCACAACAACCATTCACGGAATCTAGCAACAGGAGTGTGTGCGGGTGATTGATAACTTTGCGCGGCGAGTTCAAGTTTGCCTGCAGCGGAGCGGAGGCCATTTGGAGCATGTTCTGTAGAATGAGCATAACTTTCCTGAAAGACAAGCTAGAACGCTAAAATTTTCTGTGCAAATCATGCAGAGACTACTTGTGTATGTAAATACATTTTATGAAGATTGCTTAATTTTTGTTCAATTTATGACGTTTTGTTTGGGTACTCTTTTTTTTGGGTCACCCTGTAGAAGGCCTACTTGCATTGACCCTCCCCCTTTACCATCACCAGTACTTAGGCCTCGCTCAGTGCATTATGTTGTCTTGAGGAATTGCGAATGACGCCACAGCGGTAGTTGTAGAAGGACTACTTACATATCATTCGCATTGACCCTCCACACACCGTCACCATTAAACCCATCTCTGTCTTCAGTTTATTTTCTCCCGTGGGAATACGAATGACGACCCCCCGCGGGTTAGGGGGAAGAATTTACCCGATGCTCCCCAGCATGTCGTAAGAGGCGACTAACGGATTCTGTTTCTCCTTTTACCCTTGTTAAGTGTTTCTTGTAATATAATATAGTCAATTTTTTTTAAAGATTTTAGTCAAGCACTGTATTGTCTTCCTGTACGAAATTTATTTTAATTGAAAACAAGAATTGTTAGTTAAGTGAACGTTTAATTGACAACGAACCTTATAAGGTTGTTTTTTTTAATCGAAAGCAAGACTTGTGTAAGTTGAGTGAACGTGTAATTGTCAATACGAAACTTACGAAAAAAGAAACAAGTCGCGTAAGGCGAAAATACAATATTTAGTCAAGTAGCTGTCGAACTCACAGAATGGGAACTGAACGCAATGCCATTTTTCAGCAAGACCGTATACTCGTAGCATCGTCAGTCCACCGCTCATGGCAAAGGCAGTGAAATTGACAAGAAGAGCGGGGTAGTAGTTGCGCTAAGAAGGATAGCACGCTTTTCTGTACCTCTCTTCGTTTTAACTTTCTGAGCGTGTTTTTAATCCAAACATATCATATCTATATGTTTTTGGAATCAGGAACCGACAAGGAATAAGATGAAAGTGTTTTTAAATTGATTTGGACAATTTAATTTTGATAATAATTTTTATATATTTAATTTTCAGAGCTTGTTTTTAATCCGAATATAACATATTTATATGTTTTTGGAATCAGCAAATGATGGAGAATAAGATAAACGTAAATTTGGATCGTTTTATAAAAGAAATATTTTTTTTACAATTTTCAGATTTTTAATGACCAAAGTCATTAATTAATTTTTAAGCCACCAAGCTGAAATGCAATACCAAAGTCCGGGCTTCGTCGAAGATTACTTGACCAAAATTTCAACCAATTTGGTTGAAAAATGAGGGCGTGACAGTGCCGCCTCAACTTTCACGAAAAGCCGGATATGACGTCATCAAAGACATTTATCAAAAAAATGAAAAAAACGTATGGGGATATCAATCCCAGGAACTCTCATGTCAAATTTCATAAAGATCGGTCCAGTAGTTTGGTCTGAATCGCTCTACACGCACGCACGCACACACACACACACACACACATACACACACACATACACACACACATACACCACGACCCTCGTTTCGATTCCCCCTCGATGTTAAAATATTTAGTCAAAACTTGACTAAATATAAAAAAATGATCGAAAGAAAGATATGTAAGTTAAGTGAACGTTTAATTGACAAAACGAAACTGTTACTAGAACCTCGATCTGTAAATCTTTAGATTGGAATAAGGTGCACAATAGAAAATTATTAATGATGCAAAGATTAACACTTGTCTTCGGTTGTGGGCTTCACGTCAAAATATTAGTTTGTGTTATGGTGAATATTTTAGTTTAGATGCGTTTGAATGAGACACCTTTTCTTTCATTATCCCCCATCCAACGTTTTAGACGGATAGACAGACAGACACTTGCCCTTCCCTCTTCCTTAATCCAAGCAGGAAAGAAATTGGTATCAGGATTTGTCCACGTCGGAACAGGAAGGATTTGTGGATTCGGTGGAACCGTGACTTTGTCTGGACCCTTGACAGAGGTCACCTCTCCTTGCATTCCGAGAGAGAGAGAGAGAGAGAGAGAGAGAGAGAGAGAGAGAGAGAGAGAGAGAGAGAGAGAGAGAGAGAGAGAGAGAGAGAGAGAGAGAGAGAGAGAGAGAGAGAGAGACGCAGACACACACACGCACGCACGAATGTACGAACGCACGCACGCACACACGCACGCACGCACACACGCACACACACGCGCACACACACACATACACATACTCAAAGACAGTCAGCCAGAGAGTGTATGGTCATTGCATCCTGAACTCAGGTCAAAATGAGTTCGGCTCATTCTCTCCCTGACCGGACGCTACAGTCCTACGCGAATCTATCAAAACAAAAATACATATGGTTTTCGCGAGCACTGATCTAAATTTGAGATCAGTGTTCGCGAGACGAAAATGATTGCAGATTGGCCGACTTCGACAGTGATCTCCGTTCTGTTCTTCACAGTTATGATAAAGACATCGTTCTAAGGTCAAAACAAGTCGAAAGTTTGGGACTGCTGCCGGAAGGAGACCGTAATATATGGTTTCATCACTGTCACCTGGTTACAGAAAAAATCGTCTGCTCCAGTTAGCGCCGAAACCAAACGGTTGATTATCACGTGACACTTTTGCCATATTTGGAGTTGTTTGCACAGTAAATACAGCCGCGAAAAATAGCTCGCTTGAAACTGTCTTACATATCAATTCCTTTGTAATTTAAAAATTACCAAACACCATGAAAAATCATTATCGACGATCGCGAATCTGCTTATATCAATAATACATTACAAAAAGCTCTAAATATGTTAAAAAAAAAAAATCGGTTTCCTTGCCAGACAAGGAAACTCAAGGCATCCTGTCGGAGAGAATGAGCCGAACTCATTTTGACCTGAGTTCAGTATGATGGTCATTGGTGGTAAAGACAGACACATGGAGAGAGAGATAGTCTTTATAATGGTAACCTGATACGGTCAGATTTCCCACTGAAGGAAATTGGCTTTTTTAATGTTGAAGATATTGACAAGACGAAAATGCTACCGGTGGTCAGTTTCTTTGTGTAGTGTGATTGAAGAAGAAATGTAGGTCAGTGATGGTTACGTTGGTGATTTATCTTGCACGTGCGGTCTAGTTGTAAGTGTATGGTTTTACATACCACAACTTACGTATTTCATGTACTATGCTGTTTACGGTTCGGAGAAGGACGCAAGGGATGAATAAAATTGGGTCAGTGTTGGACGTTGGGATGTATGAGAGTACGTATACACCTGCTAAGGTAGAACACACTTTAACAATGGTTTTTTGATTTAGAAGGAACCAGATTATGACGTGCCAGACTCACAAAAATGTTATGATAATAAGAATAAGAATGATAATAATGAGGATATTTCGATTGCGCAAATCCTAAAATAGTTCTAAGCGTCTCACAAAAACGTACATAAATAAATGAGGATGTACACAATTCCGAATAAAATAATACACATCCACAAAAAATGTCCGTGTGTTTAGGAAGGAGGAAGTGCTTACGTGCTAGAATTGTGCTAATTATAACATTTGAGGTTCCTTTCCGTACAGAAATAACAACGGTTGCGTACTGAAAAAAGAAGAATGGGTGTGCTTGTGGTCCTAGAATAAACGTTTTTGTTTTGAACGGAGGATATAATTATATATATATATATTAATATTGCTTTTTCATATGTTACGCAGATTTCCATTGGTCAATTGGGCAAAACGGAGCTCATTGCAAAAGGGATATCGACGACATTTCCGTCGATATCAGTTTTGATATCGACGACCTCTTTATTGCTTCCCCACTTCAAAAACAGACACCTAAATTTAAAAACAACAAAATATATATATGAAAATGTAATTATCCCAGAATTTAGTTGAGCAAATGCCTAATTACTTTTTGAAAGAAAAGACATTTGGAAATACTGGAAAGTACAAGAAAAGAGTGAACAAAAAGAAATAATAATCAGAGGGAGGGATATGGAACAGCCAAAACTGAGACAAATACTTTTGTAATTTCTTTACAGTGAATACAAAATGTCCAGAAAAATAGCAATATATCTAACATTGACTGACTGTGTGATGATATCTTCTGCTATGGTCTGTTGAGACAGTGCCATAGCAGAAGATATCATCACACAGTTCGTCAATATTGGGTATAATATATTTGTGTGCTAGACGTATAACAACCAACCTTTTTTTTTTTTTACGAAGGAAATATTAGCGTGGCAGACGTATACCAATGACAACGTCAGCGTTAAGATCGAAGGAAATATTGGCGTGACTGACGAATAAACATTTGTCATTGGTGAATGTTAGTGTTTTGAAAGAAGTAAAATAATGGCATGCTAGGAGTACGGATTTTTCAGATGACTTAGTACATTTGTGATGTCTTTGAAGTGAACACATGCCTATCATGTACTTCTTATAAGTCCACATATGTACATACACAGTGCATATGGTACACCTCAAAATAGACCCCCCCTTTTTTTTTTTGACCGTTTATGCGATCGACACATGCATCAGTAGAAACGACAAAACACAAGCAATAAGCAAGATAGCGAAACAAAACAACCGGTCCAGGAAAGAGATAATTGGTTTGACTTTCTCCTCGTATGTAAAAGTAGTCAAGGTGTGCTCATTCTAAAATTTCGTAGATTTTTTAATTGGTACCTTACGTTTTTGTCAGGTCGACTTTGGGGGTATCCTTATTTGGGCGGTGATCAGGTGACCCCTGTAAAATCTTTGGTTCGAAACGTGTGCAAGATAGCCAAGTGGAGGGCCTTTTATGAATGTCATGACACAGAAATGAATGTGTAAGTTGGGGTACAAAAGTCGGTGCAATTAGTGTTCTGCCCACTTTATTTTGGTTTTGTCTGTGGCAGGAAATGCCAGGCTGTGTCAGCAGAAATCGTCATCTTTAGCAAATCATTGATACAGCTAAATTTGGATAGATGACTCGCCGTACCTTACTTTACTTCAAATGATTCCTTCCTTTTTCCTTAAAAGGATTTCTTTCTTTGTCTTAGAACTCTGAACTTATGCTGCAACCTAAATGTGACCTTTGATGTCTACTTTTGATCTCCAAAGACAAGAAGCTCTCCTTTTGGTGCTATTATTGACCCGTGCCTTCCGTGCTGCAGTCGTTGTTTGACAGTGACGTGCGTTTGTCTATCTATCACTTGGTGTATTTGCAGAGTGTGGCCGAGAAACCACACCCATCTTTACTATGGATCAGCGCTATTGACGTGGCGGGGATCGTGTGCTGGCGGCATCAGCTCTACCAGCGCTACTTCATCCTCTGCACGCACGCATGACACTCTTACCCGTCCCAGGACCGCCGTGGAGTTCGGCGCATCACGTCATCGCGACACAGCTTAAACAACGTTGACGACTTCTGGACACGGCTGACTGACCGCCACGGTTATGGCCCCTGTTGGGAGTTGTTCATCACCTCTTCATCGCCTCTTGTCGTCGTCGTCTTCATCGTCATCTTCATCGTCCTCGTCGTTTGTGTCTTCTCGGCTTCACGGTGGATGTGAAAGTTGTGTGGAGTTTGTGCTATGTGGATAAGAGGAATGTGTGTTTCTGCTGAGTTGTGATTCTGGGAGGCGGCTGTATTGAATTTCCCAGGGACTGCTCAGTTTCTTCCTCGTCTTCCTGCATCAGGTAATTCTAGTGATTATTGATTTCCTCTTTGCTTTTTGTCCTAGTCGTGGTTTCTGTGTTGTCTCTGCTGTAGAGTAGGTACGTTTTTATTCTGACCGGGCTTTCAGTGTAAAGCTATAAATCATTATGTTGTTAAGGAAAGGAGGAAATTACTAACTCGGGAATGCCGTGCTTCCTTGATAAATTGAAATGCTTTTTTGATGACAATGACATCATGATTGTGTTGTATGATCTGACCTAAATCAAGTCAAGAGTACATACAGCCTCAACTGAGGGCTCTTTGCTATATTTGACTTCAGTTACTTATTATATATATTATACAGGCATAGAACTATCTAATGACAATTAAAGATATATCTGATCGCTTCTTTTCTCTCTGTGTCTGTCCCTGACACACACGCACGCACGCACACACACACACACACACACAAACACACACACACACACACACACACACACACACACACACACACACACACACACACACACACACACACACACACAGAGATTTTCGGAGGTTGTTGGGTCAGAGCTCAAACTGTCAGTAAGTGTTTCGGGTGATGAAAAAGTTGACTTAATACAGATCTGTATGTGTGTGCGTGTGTGTGCGCGCGCGGTGTGTGTGTGTGTGTGTGTGTGTGTGTGTGTGCGTGCGCGCGGTGTGTGTGTGTGTGTGTGCGCGCACACATACTCACATACAAAACACTATGTTAACAGCGCTCAAAGTCCAGAACATGGGGCACTGGCCTTTGGCAAGTACTTCTTATAATTTACTAGCCAGAGAGCACATTTTACTCGCCAAACCAACCATTTCAGTGATTTGTTTCAGTAACTTTACTCGCATTTGGTGAGTAGATTAACATTTCTACTCGCCACTTTCAGGCCTGGGTTACCCTCCCCCTTCACCCCCGAAAAATAATGACGTGAATTAACTACAGAACTTTATAAATTTTGTTAGTTTTGAAGGCAGAAAATGCCAACGATTTATGTTCAGTTATGGATACCGAACATTATAATTGATGTGCCCTTGCAGGAAAACCGGTGAAAGAAAAAAGTATTACATGAAAGAAGTGCACGAAAATACTTGTGTTCACCTTTTCACCTAACAACAATGCTTCAGGACACGGTAAATCCCCAGAAGACTGTCAGCGAGTTAGAAAAATGAGCGGAAGAAGGAAAGGATAGATTTAAAAGAATATCACACGTGAACGCTTCCAGGTCACCACAGAAGTTTCTCTCTCTCTCTCTCTCTCTCTCTCTCTCTCTCCTCTCTCTCTCTCTCTCTCTCTCTCTCTCTCTCTCTCTCTCTCTCTCTCTCTCTCTCTCTCTCTCTCTCTCTCTCTCTCTCTCTCTCTCTCTCTCTCTCTCTCTCTCTCTCTCTCTGCCTCAACAGATATGAAATTAAGAATGCCTAACTTTCTTCCACTGGAAAAGCATCCCAAGTTAAACAAAGCCATTTTCATGCATAAATTGTAGTACGGTAAAGTGCCGATTTACATTACATCATTATTTAATAAAGCTACCCACAGATATGGGTCGGTCAACTTGATCCCACCGATTCCACGAATTGACCTGTATAAGACCAGTCTTGCTTTTTCGGGTACTTCAGTTTTGAATTCACTTCCATCATCCTTTAAGCACTTAAAGTCATTAAAAAGTTTTTAAAAATGTGTTAAAAACCACTTAATGTCTGAGTAGTTTAACGCCTTTTGATTTACCACACTTTGAAAGATATGCTGTGCATTGTATATTCTGAACATATTTTTGTTGTACTATTGCTACATGTTCGATTGCTACCAGCTTGTATTGATAATTACCTGCATAGTATGCATTTGATTTTATGAATAACCACATAATATTATGTATGCTCTTCATGCCTCATCATCATCATCATCATCATCATTATCATCATCATCATCGTGATCATCATCATCATCGTCATCTTTATTATCACGTGCTGAAGTTTTCCGACCTCCTTTTGTTGGTTAACTTTTTAACTTTTTAATTTTTAATTTTTTAATTATATAATTGTGTGTCTATGCGTCCCAAGGACAGATTGTAAGAAAAGGCGTAGCCTTAAATCTTAATCCTTGTTAAATAAAGTTCAATTCAATTCAATTCTGTCTGTCTGTCTGTCTGTCTGTCTGTCTGTCTGTCTGTCTGTGTGTCTCTCTCTCTCTCTCTCTTTCTCCCACTCTCTCTCTCCCCCATTCTCTCTCTCTCTCTCTCTCTCTCTCTCTCTCTCTCTCTCTCTCTCTCTCTCTCTCTCTCGCTTTCTTCTGCTCTCTCTATCTCTCTCTCTCTCTCACGTTCGGTATTTGCAGTCAGGGACTGTAAGAGCAGTTGTGTGGTAGTTTGTTATGCACTGCGTCTGTCAAGCGCAATTTAGCAGACATCTTTGGACCGTAAATGACTCTTTGCTGTGCTTATGCGCCGCTGATAATTTGATTGGTCGATATTTTTAGGCAAAGCACATGGTCTTAAAAAACAGAAAACAAAACATTGGAAGCATTAGTCACGCTTCCTAAAAATAACAACTTATTTTACTCATTTTTTTCTGTAACTTTTCCCCCCATGGTTCATTCATCATCTGACATTACTTTTTAGCGAAATTTAACCATAAGATTATTGAAAAAAATCAAAAATGTAGACGTCCACCTTTAAAATTACCTTTTGCAAGCAACTATAGATCTATATCTATATACGGCTTGTCTGTGTCTGTCTGTCTGTCTGTCGGTCGGTCACTTCGCGATGCACGGCCAAAGTTCTCGATGGATCTGCTTCAAATTTGGTGGGCATATTCAGGTACAAAAACACAATCTGGTCGATGAAAATTTTCAACACATGCTCTCAGCGCGCAGCGCTGAACCGATTTTGGTTTTTTTGTACATCCATTCCCAGTAACTCTTCCTTATCTTCTCCAGTGTTTTGCGCGTTTATCTCCCTTCCTTCGTGTGGCGTCAATCGCGAAGCCGGGTACGGTATTCGGCTCTACTTCTTCCCGGCGAAGCGGGTATTCATCTAGTGTTATGTGCTCTTTGATGATTATTTTTCTATTCATCTGAGACAAATTGTATTAGTTGTATATATATCGTGTTGTGTTTTTGATTGGACTTGTAAATTGAACTTGTAAAGCGCTTCGAGCTGTGGAGAAGCGCTATATAAATGTCCATTATTATTATTATTATTATTATTATTATTATTATTATTATTAAAACAAAACAAAAAAAGCAGAAAGCAGTTCTGGTATTCTTCATCAATATTTCGTCAGCCTGTCGCTGACTTCTTCAGGATGGTAATCACAACTAAGGAATCTTATGTCATGCCTTTTTTCTAATGTCCGATGATCGACCGTACTGTTCTTGATAATGAGAGGGCGAAACACGCCCTATGACCACGATAGGGGGGAGAAGTCACATCAATATAAATGTAACTCCCTAAAATGTTAGCTGTGGAACGAAAAGAGACAGCAAATATCTAAAACGAGAAATAAGAGTTGGGGGGGGGGGGGGGGGGGCAACCGAAAAAGGGTGACTTAAGAGTTTAAAGAAATTAAAAAAATAGTTTTGGTTTTGGTGATCACAATAACTTGAATAAGGTTTAGTAAGTGTTCAGGTCAATGTGACAAACAGCACGAAAACTTATTGCAAGGACAAGAACCAATGGTGGTGCTCTATGGCGTCCGAGAGAGTGGGGTGGAAAATGGAAGGTGAGTTTGTGGGAGAGGAGGAGGAGAGAGGACGGGGGGAAGAAGCTAGCGGGGGGACAGTGGTAGCAGACGATTGACTGGTATCGAAGCAGCACGTGCACACCCCGATCAATGTCTGTGTGGCCGCCAGAACACCGCGGGGAGGGTCGTGATCCGCCTGCTACGTGACATCTTGTACACCCGCCCGACTTTTACCTACATGTATCTCCTTCTGTGCATCTCTCTCTCTCTCTCTCTCTCTCTCTCTCTCTCTCTCTCTCTCTCTCTCTCTCTCTCTCTCTCTCTCTCTCTCTCTCTCTCTCTCTCTCTCTTTCTCAGATTATCTCTCTCTCTCTCTCAGATTATCTCTCTCACACATTATCTCTCTCTCTCCCTCTCTTTGTCTCTCTTTGTCTCTCTCTCTCTCTCTTTGTCTCTCTCTCTTTGTCTCTCTCTCTTTCTCTCTCTCTCTCTTTGTCTCTCGCTCGATCTCTCTCTCAGTCTCTCTCACAGTCACACCCAGTTGTGACCTGTCTGTCCCTGATGCTCGTATATATGTTACAGGCATTAAGTGAAACCAGGCATTACGCGTAATGCCTAAAATGTTCAGGCATTACGCGTAATGCCTGTGAACACTAGGCATTACACGTAATGCCTAAAAATACCAGGCATTACACGTAATGCCTGAAAATCATTGCCAGGCATTACACGTAATGCCTGAAACCTGTTGGTTTAAACACAATTTTATTCAAAATACATGACATGAAACAATTGACAAAAATGCAGCTGGGACACGAACTCAAGCAGATGCTTATTTGACGTGACCATAACAATGCTAAGTTACACAAGTTTTCATGATGGTGGACAACACTATTATTAACCAAAAGAACAAAATGTAGGAGGGGGTATCGGGAACTTAATCAAAACAGGAGGATTTACAGAGAAAAAAAAATTAATCAAATAAAAAAATAAAATAAAATAATAAAGTAAAAAATAAGGTGAGACTATGAATGAAGCGCGTGGGACGAGAACATCGATGCTGAGACATGCAATAAGTAAGTTCAGATAAATGTACATTTTCATGGAGAGGGCAGCATAGTTCGTTACGAATGTATGGAAGAAAACAACCACACACACACACAAAAGAGAACAGAAAAACAAAAACAAAAACTCAATGATAATTATTACTTATGTTAAATATGTAATTGATGCAACAACACCGCGTTTACGTTCTCCTGCACACAAACATACACAATACCAGTACGTGGGCTAATCCTTCAAGTTACTCGACCAGATTCAGCAATAAAGGATTGGACCGACTCGAAAATCAATTTTAGACACGTGGAAACATTATTAAGAGGAAGCGAGCAACATTCATTTCGCATAGAGTTAATTGTGGACATACGAGCATTTTCAAACAACGTGCAGTATAACAAGTAATGTTCAGCTGTTTCGTTCCGGTTACCGCACGCACACTGTGGGTTATCTTTTAAATGGCGTTTGCATAAATCGGAATTAAGGTTACTCATGTTTAAACGCATTCTGCTGTGTTGTATTTCTACCTGTCTTTTTCCAAAATAATAATAAACTGGCACATAATGATGAGGACTTTGTAAATAATGCTTAAACTCGCTAATTGAGTTTGTGGTTTTAACCACATCAGGCAGATCATTCCATAAAATTGTAGTCGAAGGAACGAAGGATGTTCGGAAGATTTCTGTCCTGTGAGCTGGTACAAATCTTTCAAGTGGTCGTCTTCTGTGATAAGGATTTAAGGATGAAACTAGTGGTGGCAAAAGGTCAACTAAATATAGGGGACATTTACCATGAACCATTTTATGATATAATATCAATTTATGTTGTCTTCGGCGTTCCTTTAGACTACAAAATCCGCTTTCTTTGTAAATCTTACCATGACTAGTTCTCCGCACACCGCCAATTATAATACGTAAAGCTTTAAACCTGAAACCTGTTACAGGCATTAAGTGAAACCAGGCATTACGTGTAATGCCTGAATATCGTTTGATAGAATAGGTCGAACAACAACACCTTTGACTCTCGCTTGTTTCTTCTGACACTCTGCGCACAGAGATTTGTAAAGTGGGGTTCACGTAGGACAGGGTCCAGATTGAATTCATCTTGCTAAAACAACAACACCATGTCAATGTACCCGAGCGCTACATTCAAACTACTAAAGATCGTGAACAACTTACGTCGAATAATAATAACAAATCTCCCTTATGAGAAAAACCCCGTTTACACAGTGTTTCTCAAGCAAACATTAAGTAATAATTTGATATCGTAGCTTTCAACAGTCCCGGGTATGTGAAATAACACAACGCAATTTTCTTATTAGCTGTTTTTGTTCCAGCAAGAACAGTCAGTGTACTAAGCCTTTTTTGTTACCTCCCTTTGATATTATAATTATGTGTCAATTTTGTTTGTTTGTTTGCTTAACGCCCAGCCGACCACGAAAGGCCATATCAGGGCGTTGCTGCTTTGACATATAACGTGCGCCGCACACAAGACAGAAGTCGCAGCACAGGCTTCATGTCTCACCCAGTCACATTATTCTGACACCGGACCAACCAGTCCTAGCACTAACCCCATAATGCCAGACACCAGGCGGAGCAGCCACTAGATTGCCAATTTTAAAGTCTTAGGTATGACCCGGCCGGGGTTCGAACCCACGACCTCCCGATCACGGGGCGGACGCCTTACCACTAGGCCAACCGTGCCGGTATGTGTCAATTACTCTATCAGAGACAGCATTGGAGATAACCCGGTTTCAGTATTGTTTCACGATAGACGTAGAGCTGAATACCAACACTCAAATCTGTTTTTGACAAACACCACACATCACTTACTTTCCCAAGAGATGATACTCATGACGTGACTTTGTCGTTTTCTGGAAGGCAGCTTTTACTTCTTCGATTGTTCTGAAGTACACAGCTTTCGGAAGCAACTTTCTGCCGTCCTTTTCATAATGTTCAAACAAACGTCGAGTAAACAATTGTTCTTTTTCATTATCCTCCATGGTGACGAATAAGCAACTGGTGAAAACTCGACTGGAAATATTGGACCTCGGCTTTCCATTGTGACATGCACTCACACTTACGTGAAATTCAAACTGTGGTGAACACTATGTCAGAAATACAATATTTTGCATTGCGAACCATCACTCATAATCGCAAAATAAAATGTGCATTCATTTCAAAGCTCACTTGATTGAATGTCAGTTACTATATTCACACCATGACATTTTGTCAACACTTTGTCCTTAAAAAATGTTTTCACTGTCATCCAAGAGGTAATGTGTATTGCCTGAATTGCTTCAGGCAATAAGCGTAATTTTGAGAGTCAAATTTCAGGCATTACGTGTAATGCCTGGTATTTTTAGGCATTACGTGTAATGCCTAGTGGTCACAGGCATTACGCGTAATGCCTGAACATTTTAGGCATTACGCGTAATGCCTGGTTTCACTTAATGCCTGTAACATATATATATATATATATGTTACAGGCATTAAGTGAAACGCGTAATGCCTGAAATGTTCAGGCATTACGCGTAATGCCTGTGACCACTAGGCATTACACGTAATGCCTAAAAATACCAGGCATTACGTGTAATGCCTGAAAATCATTGTCAGGCATTACACGTAATGCCTGAAACCTGTTACAGGCATTAAGTGAAACCAGGCATTACGTGTAATGCCTGAATATCGTTTGATAGAATCGGTCGAACAACAACACCTTTGACTCTCTCTCGTTTCTTCTTCTTCTGACACTCTGCGCACAAAGATTTCTAAAGTTCTATCGCGTGGCGTGGTATGTTGTCGTATTTCTCGTGCAACTCCTTCTCCATACGATCACGACCGCCATGGCCTGTGGCCACATGCGCTCTCTTGGCGATATTGTATGCTTCTTCAAGGGTAGCATTGTAGAGAATGGATTCCTCAGCTGTGTTAGTACTTTTCTGTACAAGCCTTTTGATGTCACCGCATCTTAATACCTCGAATCTGAAAATTAAAGTAAATGACAACTATTTAATGGCAATAACAGGACATGTTTATCAAGGTTATAAACAATGTACCATAACTCTCGGCAGCGAGTCGGATATAATTATAACACGTAGGACAGGGTCCAGATTGAATTCATCTTGCTAAAACATGTCAATGTACCCGAGCGCTACATTCAAACTACTAAAGATCGTGAACAACTTACGTCGAATAATAACAACAAATCTTCCTTATGAGAAAAAAACACCCGTTCACACAGTGTTTCTCAAGCGATCAATAATAATAATTTGATATCGTAGCTAGCTTTCAACAGCCCCGGAATGTGAGATAACACAACGCAATTTTCTTATTAACTGTTTTTGTTCCAGCAAGAACGATACAGTCAGTGTACTAAGCTTTTTTACATTTAGTCAAGTTTTGACTAAATGTTTTAACATAGAGGGGGAATCGAGACGAGGGTCGTGGTGTATGTGTGTGTGTGTGTGTTGTGTGTGTGTGTGTGTGTGTGTGTCTGTGCGTGTGTGTGTGTAGAGCGATTCAGAGTAAACTACTGGACCGATCTTTATGAAATTTTACATGAGAGTTTCTGGGTATGATATCCCCGGACGTTTTTTTCATTTTTTCGATAAATGTCTTTTATGACGTCATATCCGGCTTTTTGCAAAAGTTGAGGCGGCACTGTCACACCCTCAATTTTCAATCAAATTGATTGAAATTTTGGCCAAGCATTCTTCGACAAAGGCCGGACTTCGGTATTGCATTTCAGCATGGAGGCTTCATTAAAAATCTGAAAATTGTAATTAAAATTATTTTTTTATAAAACGATCCAAAATTACTTTTATTTTATTCTTCATCATGTTCTGATTCCAAAAACATATAAATATGTTATATTCGGATTAAAAACAAGCTCTGAAAATTAAAAATATAAAAATTATGATTAAAATTAAATTTCCGAAATCGTTTTTAAAACAAATTCATCTTATTCCTTGTCGGTTCCTGATTCCAAAAACATATATAGATATATGTTTTGATTAAAAACACGCTCAGAAAGTTAAAACGAAGAGAGGTACTTTGCACAAGCGGCGGACTACGTTCAGTTTCATTCTGTGAGTTCCACAGCTTGACTAAATGTAGTAATTTCGCCTTACGCGACTTGTTTGTTACCTACCTTTGACATTTTAATTATGTGTCAATTACTCTATCAGAGACAGCATTGGAGATAACCCGGTTTCAGTATTGTTTCACGATAGACGTAGAGCTGAATACCAACACTCAAATCTGTTTTTGACAAACACCACACATCACTTACTTTCCCAAGAGATGATACTCATGACGTGACTATGTTGTTTTCTGGAAGGCAGCTTTTACTTTTTCGATTGTTCTGAAGTACACAGCTTTCGGGAGCAACTTTCTGCCGTCCTTTTCATAATGTTCAAACAAACGTGGAGTAAACAATTGTTCTTTTTCATTATCCTCCATGGTGACGAATAAGCAACTGGTGAAAACTCGACTGGAAATATTGGACCTCTGCTTTCCATTGTGACATGCACTCACACGTGAAATTCAAACTGTGGTGAACACTATGTCAGAAATACATTATGTTGCATTGCGAACCATCACTCATAATCGCAAAATAAAATGTGCATTCATTTCAAAGCTCACTTGATTGAATGTCAGTTACTATATTCACACCATGACATTTTGTCAACACTTTGTCCTTAAAAAAATTTCTCCCCGCCATCCAAGAGGTAATGTGTATTGCCTGAATTGCTTCAGGCAATAAGCGTAATTTTGAGAGTCAAATTTCAGGCATTACGTGTAATGCCTGGTATTTTTAGGCATTACGTGTAATGCCTAGTTGTCACAGGCATTACGCGTAATGCCTGAACATTTCAGGCATTACGCGTAATGCCTGGTTTCACTTAATGCCTGTAACATATATACAACTACTAGATGATTACCCGCTTCGCCGGGAAGAAGTAGAGCCGAATACCAGGCTGTGCCTGGGACGCCAGCTTTGCCGGCGCACGAAGGAAAGGAAATAAACGCGCAAAACACTGGAGACCTTCTAAAAATAGTAACGTGCAGTGACCTTCTAATAACGTAGTAACGGGAATATGGATTGACGCCACACGGAGGAAGGGAGATAATCGCGGCTGAAAACACTGGAGAAGATAAGGAAGAATTACTGGTAGTGGATCCCGACAAAAAAAAAAACAAAAAAAAAATCGGTTCAGCGCGCACAGCGCTGCGCGCTGAGAGCACGTGTTGAAATATCTCATCGATGAGGTTGTGTCCGGGGTGTAGCTGAATACGGTCTCCAAATTTGAAAAAGATCCACCGAGAACTTTGGCTTGGCATCGCGGACACACACACACACACAGACAGACAGACAGACAGACACAAAGCGAACACACACACACACACACACAAACACGCGCTCGCGGAGAGAGAGAGAGAGAGAGAGAGAGAGAGAGAGAGAGAGAGAGAGAGAGAGAGAGAGAGAGAGAGAGAGAGAGACACACACACACACACACACGCCCACGCACGCGCGCGCGCGCACACACACACACACACACACACACACACACACACACACACACACACACACACACACACACACACACACACACACACACTTCACAAAGAAAAACACATAGGGAGAAAGAGTGACAGACAAAGCTGTTGACAAAGCACTTTACAGCTGTCGTGTCTTATTTGCTGTTAACCGGCGTATTTCGAAAAAGTGTTGTGAACTTTAAATACTTCAAATGATGCACCGCTGTGTTATGACTACTTTAGTTGATATGTGTAGGTGGATAGACACTTGACTTAAAACAAATTACAGCCAAAGCCAGGATGACTTTCTTGAATCGTTAGGCGTGCTCTAACTACACTAGTATTAGTAATAGTGTGTGGGTGTGGGTGTAAGACAGAGCCAGAGATACACGGAAGAGAATAAAACTAACTTTAGGCGAATACTTGAGTGTGTTTCTATACTGTGTGCGTGTGTTTGTGTGAGAGATGATAATTAGTTTTAACGTCCTCTTAGAACCAATTGGCCTATCTTGGGACAGGTAGAGTTGATATGATTTATGGGGGGACAGGACACTGGACAGACAGGTATGCAAACAGAGAACACATATGATCGTGTTATAGATCTGGAAGTCTGTTGTTGCGATATTTCAAAATGGGGATGGAAGTAAAGATTTTGTTGGGGTTGTTGCCATAGTGTACGCAAAATATAGTTGGAGTGGAGCGGTTTTGTAGGCTTATTTGCTTTTTATTATGTAAAATATTTTTCACACTTTTGGATTATGCCAAAATGATGTAATAAAGAACTGGCTGAATAAGTAAATAAATACGTAACTAGAAACATAAAAAAAAAATTATTAGCCAAATAAGAATATTAAATATAACTTGCTAAAATAATATATCAGAATGGGGAACTTAAGTTCAGGTAGGAGGGCGGTGTATGTGATTTAGCCTTGTTTGAATAGAGCTATATGATAGGTGTTGTAGGCGCTTTGGTTGTTGGGCGTGGGGGGGGGGGGGGGGGGGGGGTCGGTGGGAGAGAGGGTTGAGGGGTGGGAAGGGGGAGAGGGGATGGAGTTTTCAAAACAGATGTCCTATTTCAGCCTTATGTATTGAGAGACACAGGGTGTATGCTGGCTTCCATTGAAGCGTGCATTGTTTATCTAAAAACTCATGGGGTTTCAGTTTGTGTGAGAGAGAGAGAGAGAGAGAGAGAGAGAGAGAGAGAGAGAGAGAGAGAGAGAGAGAGAGAGAGAGAGAGAGAGAGAGAGAGAGAGAATTGAATTGAACTTTATTTAACAAAGATTAAGATTTAAGGCTACGCCTTTTCTTACAATCTGTCCTTGGGACGCATAGACACACAATTATATAATTAAAAAATTAAAAATTAAAAAGTTAAAAAAGTTAACCAACAAAAGGAGGTCGGAAAACTTCAGCACGTGATAATAAAGATGACGATGCTGATGCTGATAATGATGATGATGAAGATGAGGCATGAAAAGCATATATGTGGTTATTCATAAAATCAAATGCATACTATGCAGGTAATTATAATTTATACAAGCTGGTAGCAATCGAACATGTAGCAATAGTACAACAAAAATATGTTCAGAACATACAATGCATAGCATATCTTTGACGTAATAATAAGTGTGGTAAATCAAAAGGCGTTGAACTACTCAGACATTAAGTGGTTTTTAACACATTTTTTAAAACTTTTTAATGACTTTAAGTGCTATAAAGGATGATGGAAGTGAATTCCAAACTGAAGTACCCAAAAAAGCAAGACTGGTCTTAATCTCTTATACGCGTCTTAGGGGTAATTATTGATTGGCAGGTCAGACGATATGGAGAAGTGCTAGAACCGAAGGGAAAGAAACACACTCTTTCCTCAGTGTCCACGTCACGTCACACAGACAGGCAGTCCGAGTACAACGCAAGGCACAGGTATTGTCTTTGCACAAGGTGCAAAAACGCTTCGAACTTTATCGTAAGATTTTAAGCGTAACACAAGCTCTAGGTTGTATTTAACACTACTAAGAAAATTGAACCAAATAATGTTTGTCCAAGGTGACCCGGCGATCGCGCTCACACACACACACACACATCATATACATACACTCGCGCAGAGAGAGAGAGAGAGAGAGAGAGAGAGAGAGAGAGAGAGAGAGAGAGAGAGAGAGAGAGAGAGAGAGAGAGAGAGAGAGAGAGAGAGAGAGAGAGAGAGAGAGAGAGAGAGAGAGAGAGAGAGAGAGAGAGAGAGAGAGAGAGAGAGAGAGAGAGAGAGAGAGAGAGAGAGAGAGTATACACGGAAGAGAAAAGCTCTAACTGTGTGCGAATACTAAAGTGTGTGTGTTTGTCTATGTGTGTGTGTGTGAGAGAGAGAGAGAGAGAGAGAGAGAGAGAGAGAGAGAGAGAGAGAGAGAGAGAGAGAGAGAGTATACACGGAAGAGTAAAGCTCTAACTGTGCGAATACTAAAGTGTGTGTGTGTGTGTGTGTTTGTCCATGTGTGTGTGTGTGTGTTTGTGTGTGTGTGTGTGTTAGAGAGAGAGAGAGAGAGAGAGTATACACGGAAGAGAAAAACTCTGACTGTGTGCGAATACTAAAGTATGTGTATGTTTGTCTGTGTGTGTGTGTGTGTGAGAGAGAGAGAGAGAGAGATAGTATGCACGGAAGAGAAAAGCTCTAACTGTGTGCGAATACTAAAATACACGTGTGTGTGTGTGTGTGTGTGTGTGTGTGTGTGTGTGTGTGTGTGTGTGTGTGTGTGTGTGATAGAGAGTCTACACGGATGAGAAAAGCATTGCCACGCTTGCGTCTTCCCAGCGAAAATTCATTTCATACCAAGTTCATTATCTGTATCATCAGTGTTCGTCTGTCTTGTCTGTCCAATTGAACAACCAATGGGTCCAACTCCAAGTACAGTGATTGTTATGGGGGCCCCTTGTTTTGTTTTGTCATTAATTCAACGTTTCAATAACACACCATTCTTGTTTTGGTTTTTTATTCTGAATTTTGCAACTTCTTCATCGTTCATGGGTTGAAACTCCAACGGTGTTGACGTGTATGTCCGTTTTTCCCCGCCATTTAGGCAGCCATTCGCCGCTTTCAGGGGAAGCATGCTGGGTATTTTCGTTTTCCTTTAACCCACCGGACTCTGGCATGGAGATATTCTGTGTATGTGTGTGAGAGAGACAGACAGACAGACAGACAGAGAGCGTTAACGAAGCTTTCGGTTGTACTTGTACTTGTAGTTTTATCTGTCGGGGAAACAGAAAGATCGGACCGATAACATCCCCATCGTGAAATTCATAATCTAGGTGCTACCAGTGACATTGTCTAGAGAGAGAGAGAGAGAGAGAGAGAGAGAGAGAGAGAGAGAGAGACACACAGACAGACAGACAGAGAGTGACAGAGAGAGGAGAGAGAGAGAGAGAGAGAGAGAGAGAGAGAGAGAGAGAGAGAGAGAGAGAGAGAGAGAGAGAATGCGTGGTGTGACAGTGGAACTGGAAGAGACGGAGATACTACTAACGAATAGGGGGGGCGGCACATATTGGCAGAGGACGCCGGAGGGCGGTAGAGTATCATCCAGGCTAGCCGGGCAATGCTCGGGAAACAAGAGTCAATGATTGACTTTTAATAACTCAGACTCATTGATATTTCACTTGCCACAAGTTCGATATTACAGTAATAGCATCACGCATTTGACATTTTCCTTTTTGCCATCAGATAATGACTTTAACATTGGACTGCAGACGGTCTTTCGGGACGTGTTTTTTTTTTCTTTTTTCTTTTTTTCTTTCTATATATGGTGAATCACTGAATGGTTCTCGTGTGAAGAGGAAATTATGTAACAGTATAGGGTGTGGGGGGGGGGGGGGGTTGCTGGTGCCTATAAAAGGGGAGTATAAGGATAAGGTCATTCTCTGGTTCTATAGTTCACAAGTTAACAGGGGGTATCTGATTGCAATAACACCGTCATTGTATTATTTGGGTGTGTGTTGATTTCGGTTGTATATATTTTCAATTATGTATAACATGGTCATTGATATTGAATGCTGATAGTGATAAGCTTTGTAGCTTCATACTGACAAATATACATTTATTTCATGTAACATTAAACTGGTTACGAAGCATTTACGTATTTTTTTGCTATTCATTTCTGCAAAGGGGACGAGGTTGGTTTGCCAGTTTCATATTGCCAGCGGTCGTAGCAGCATGGGTGGCCCTTTTGAAAAATGGCTCATGGCACAGCACGCACGGAAATGAAGTTAAAGATCAAACAGCTACTTTTAGTGAATAAAACCGTGACCAGTGGCAGGTTGATACTGATATATATCAAATTACATGTACTGATGTAGCAAAACCTGTGTTTAATCCTCAAAACATTTAGAGCTCGAGTTGGTGTAACTGGTGACGTAACTCTTGATGAGAAAAGTGTTCAAGCCGCCTGCCAAAACTCTAAGGTATACCAACTGGTTGTAACTGAAGGTTAAATTGAGTAAGTATTTATATATATATATATATATAATATAACTTACTTTTTTTTTTACTGCATAAACAATAATCTGCACAAAATAGGAAAGAAAATGAATCATGTTTACGTTAATCCACCGCATCTAAAATGGTAAAGGAGACATGTGTGTGTAGTGTTTATCCAACGCTCTCAGGTCAATGAGCTTCATGGGTCAAACTTTATACCTCCCACGCACGAACCCTGTGCGTGTTCATACCTCCTCAGTATGATCAGTTCGCCGTGCAGACTTGGATAATGTAACGACATTTAGTGATGACTGAAGCCGACTGAAAGGCGTAATCTGTTTGCCTTACACGCACGCATCGACAATGAAGCATGCTTAGGCCAAAAAAAAAAATTTGTCTGTTTAGGGTAACCCGACCGACCCTATCGATTTGGCGCCGACCCAAAAACTTTTTTTTGATTTAAAAAAAAAAAAGAAAAAAAAAGAGGTAAAAATGCTAAAAAGAGACATTTGGCGTTTCTTTCTCTCCCTTTCTCTCTGTTTTATTTATACGTTAGTTTTGAAACATGTATTCATCAAATATAAGAAGTGAATTTACACACACACACAAAAAAAAAAAAATTAAAAAAAAAAAACCTACCTACCTACCGACCCTACTTTTTTTGGTCATGTTACCCTAAACAGACAATTTTATTTTTTTGGCCTTATGGGCACATGTATTAATTGACATACAAGGAAAACGACTTTGTAACTGGACAGGTAGAACTAAGTTTCCCTTGTGCATATATATATATATATAATCCGTGGCTATTCAGCGTTTCTTTTTCTTCATGAATTCTTTTCTTTTTTCTGCCTTCTTGCTCATTCACCTGTATTTTTTCCAAAAATCTCTTCTCTTGCCGCTTGTCTCGCGATTCATGTATAGTTTAATCTGTTAGTGTTCTGATGTAAGTCCAGCAGTAGATAGGTTAAGCCTATTTTAACATACTGGAAACTGGTAATCTTCCAGTAGGTATTAATTTAGTTTTACTAAAGCCTGCTGGGACACAAGTAATGGGTTAGTGCATTTGTAAACAGGAATCGCTTGACAAGTGGCCCCCTTCATCCCCCCCTTCCTCGTCCTGATATGGCTCTGCGTAGTCGGCTGGACGTTAAGCAACAAATAAACAAACAAACAAGCGTTTTTAGCTTGACCACACACACAGACACAGGCACACACAGACACAGGCACAGGTACACACAGATACAGGCACAGGCACAGGCACACACACACACACACAGGCACACACAGACACAGGCACACACAGACACATACACGCACGTACGCACGTACGTACACACGCACACACACATACACATACACACACACACCACAACACACATTCCTCCATTTACAGTAACTATGTTCGTCCCTGGAGGATCCCCCCTCCTCTCCTGACTTACAGTACGTTCGTCCCTGGAGGATCCCCCCTCCTCTCCCGACTTACAGCTCGTGCGCGGAGAATGAAGAACAAAATATTGGTCACACACAAAACGAGAAACTTGCAATCTTGGTACAACTATTGATGTCTTGTGTCCGGTTGCCTGGGAAACCAACGGTGTTTGTGACGTAGACAGTGACAGTGGTCCGGAGCCGAAAGGCCACAGAGCTAGATGCTGCAGAGTTAAACGTGTGACAGCTCTGTGTGTGTGAGAGATAAAAACAGATTGGTGCTATGTGAATGTGAGGGATGATGATGAAAGTCTGTGACCCAGAGCTAATTATGGACACAGCATTATAAGTCTGTGCTATCTTGGGTGAATTCCTTGCTGTGACATACACTACCACTGTCTATATATTTGTCTGTGATGAGAGAGAGAGAGAGAGAGAGAGAGAGAGAGAGAGCGCACGTCCAAGAACAAGAGAGACAGCCTCTCGGGTCAGCCAGCTTAGTAAATTTCCCTCCACACCCCCACCTCCCTCCCCCCAACTCATGTCTGTCTGTCTCAGTCTCTGCATAGCTGTCTTCATCTGTCTCACACGCACAGATACACACCCACACACACACACATATACGCGCACACACGCACACACACACACACACACACTGCTACCACCACTGCCACAACCACCAACACAGTCAGCAACACCGCAACAGCTATTATACCATGACTTTCTCCTATGTTTCAGTGTCCTTAACCTCAGCATTTCCTCATTCACTGATGGACACCCATCAACCTTCATGTGTTTGAGCACCGGTGTGGAACGGTCACGGTCACTGCAGCAGACGTTGGTGACGGTGTGGTGGAGGGGGGAGGACGCTGTTGTTGACAGTTGACAACAGCCACCGCCGCCACCACCACGACCACCACCATGGCCAGACAGTGGCAGAAGCTCAGCCCTGCTGAGTTTCATCAGATGCAGGAGTATATTTCTTGTGAGTACATTGAATTGAGAGAGTGTGTGTGTGTGTGTGTGGCTGTGTGCTAAAGAGTGACAGTGTTTGTCAGTTGTCTGAGTTGGGGAGGGGGGAAGGAGCATGTGCCTGTGTATCATAGTCTGTGTATAAATTGTTGGCAATGTTGAAATTCCCTGGTGTTCAAAAATACCTCTCGTAAATCCTGGGTATTTTGCATGTTTTGCAATGTGTTTTGGTAGGGGTTGGGTGAGGAGGGATCACTCTGGCAGTTTTTGTTAAGTGTTAACTTTGCCTCTCTGCATACATGTTTAAGTGTCTGTGTGGCTGTCTCTCTGTGAGTCTTTCTGTCTCAGTCTCTCCCAATCACAAAACACCTTGGACATGGACGCGAAAACACACACAGACATGCATGCATGCACACACACACACTCGTGCGCACACAAACACACACACAAACACACACACACGTGCGCATGCACGCACACGCACACACACACACACACACACACACCTGCACACAAACACACACTCTCACACACACACTCACACACCTGCACACACACATGCCAACACCGCCCCCCCACCCCCACCCCCATCCCCACACACCCATACCCAGGTCAAAGAGCAATCAACACAGTACTGTGTTTCTGTTGACCAGACTCCAGCAAGAAGGTGAAAGAAGTGCTGGAAGAGTTCAACGGGGATGGCCAGCTGTCCAAGTATAACCCCGAGGAGGTCAGTATTCCACCTGTCTGTCTTGTGCTTGCTTTTATCAAACATTCTCTTGCTGCAAGGTCCAGTGTATGCATCCAGGTGAAATGGAAAAAAAACAAAGAAAACATCATGCTGAAACCTTTAAACTCCTGTCTTCTGTTTTTGGACCTTCAAAAGTGTGCAACAGTGGGCCTTTAAATGATACTATTAAATTATTCCATGATCCCTATCTGAAAAACAGGAGTTTCTGAAGTTCTCGACAAGATTATTGCACTTTTGTAATTAAGGTTAAGTATCAATTTTGAAGCAGAGTGCTAATACTCGTGGAAAGACAGTGATACTGTGAACAGTTAATATAATTAAGAAAACAATTGTGCATCTTCCAAAGCAGATGTTAAAGTTAGGTAACTGTTGATTCTGCTTCGGCCAATTTACTAGCCTACCTTCAAGCCATTCATGCAGCATCAGCAGCATGGTAATCATATAATTGTTTTGTGTGTTTCAATCAATTGACTTCCCGTGCTTGAAGCTGTTCATGGTATTGGTAATCATATTACTGTTTTGTATGTTTCAGCCAATTGACTACCCGTGCTTCAAGCTGTTCATGGACCTGTACCTGGACGCTGAGATCCCGGAGGACCTGTGCCAGCACCTGTTCCTGTCCTTCATGAAGAAGGCTCAGCTGGCGGCAGGCGGTCCACTGGGGGCCAACAGCGGCCCGGGCCAGGGTAAGGATTTCCACGTTAAGGATGTAGCCGTGGTGGCCTCACAGACTATTTGCGCCCCTATCACTAACCTCACCTCCGAGATGCACTATGACAAAGACTCCTCCTCCTCGCAACCCAGCTCCCGCCCCCACTCCAGTTTAGCGGAGAAAATCCACGGATTGACGGAGAAGCTCCAGCATGGCTTGGGTCACGTGCGGCACGATAGCGGCGGGGATCCGGGTCGGCGAAGTCGTGCAGGTATCGCCTTCCTTCCCCCCCTTCTCTCCTTGACTGGCTCCTGAGACCGTGTTGACTTTGTGCTGCCTTGGGGAGTCATGTACCCTTCTCCTGCTCCTTCCTTTTGTTGCATTGTGGCCGCAGTGGTTTCTATGGAAACTCTTGTTTTCACCCTCCCCAGGAGTGGTTTCTCTTTGCCATCCGTTTTGTTGTTGCATCATGGCCGATATTCTGTTTTTAAGTTCCTTCATACCCTGTTATGTTGTTGCATCATGGCCGATATTCTGTTTTTAAGTTCCTTCTTACCCCGTTATGTTGTTGCATCATGATCATGGCCAATTTTCTGTTTCAAGTTCTCCTTCCCCAGTTTTGTTATGCTTTTACTTGCCAGGGTGTTTGAGAGGAATCGACTCTTCTCTTTTTCCCAGCTCTGGAATGTGATTCCTTAACCTGTCCTTCGTTTCTGTTGTTGCATCGTGCCTGATATTTTACTTTTGTATGGCGAGGTGTCCTTGGGGATTCTTTCTTATGTCCCCCCATTTTTGACTCACATGCGAAGCAAAAGTGAGTCTATGTACTCACCCGAGTCGTCCGTCCGTCCGGACGTCCGGACGTCCGTCTGTCCGGAAAACTTTAACGTTGGATATTTCTTGGACACTATTCAGTCTATCAGTACCAAATTTGGCAAGATGGTGTATGATGACAAGGCCCCAAAAAACATACATAGCATCTTGACCTTGCTTCAAGGTCAAGGTCGCAGGTGCCATAAATGTTGTCTAAAAACCAGCTATTTTTCCCATTTTCTCTGAAGTTTTTGAGATTGAATACCTCACCTATATATGATATATAGGGCAAAGTAAGCCCCATCTTTTGATACCAGTTTGGTTTACCTTGCTTCAAGGTCAAGGTCACAGGAGCTCTTCAAAGTTGGATTGTATACATATTTTGAAGTGACCTTGACCCTGAACTATGGAAGATAACTGTTTCAAACTTAAAAATTATGTGGGGCACATGTTATGCTTTCATCATGAGACACATTTGGTCACATATGATCAAGGTCAAGGTCACTTTGACCCTTATGAAATGTGACCAAAATAAGGTAGTGAACCACTAAAAGTGACCATATCTCATGGTAGAAAGAGCCAATAAGCACCATTGTACTTCCTATGTCTTGAATTAACAGCTTTGCATGACCTTGGATGACCTTGACCTTGGGTCAAGGTCACATGTATTTTGGTAGGAAAAATGTGTAAAGCAGTTCTTAGTGTATGATGTGTCAAGCATGTGAGTCGTATGGGCTTTGCCCTTCTTGTTTAAATTTGTTTTTTAACTTAACCTTTTCTCTTTTTTTTGGTTGGACGTGTACATTTATATCCCCCCGCTTTGGTTCGTTTACTACAACGTGGCTGATTCCTCTTTGCTTGGCATTGGCTCTCCCAGTCCCGTGTCCTTTCTATTGCTGCCTCTCGAGGTGAATGGACTGAGCTACGTCAGTACTGAGCAGTCAGCAGCTACCCTTCCTGTTTGCTGATCAGCGAAACCATCAGTGATGCCCTGGAGTGATTCTATTGAACCCTGGTTGTGTTTCCGTTTGCTCCTCCTGAGATAAGGGTTTGGGACCCTTTTTGGCATTGACAGTCAGGTATTCTGTGCTTGTGAGAGGCTTCTGGCTTGGCGTATGCATACAATTCAGCTGAAGATTTTGTTTTTTTCAAGTTTTAAAAAGCTCTTGTGGTCTTGCTTCTTGACATTTCTCATTGCACGTCCGTCACCAAACAGCCTCCCCCTGAGAACTTTTGTGTCATGCATTAGATATGTGCTGCAGTAATACCTGCCATGAGCATTCCTGGAATGAAGTTGAAGGTTCTGACAATACAAGCCTTGAAGGTTACCTGAATTGGGCCTAGTTCATGGGTATGTGTGTGTGTGTGAGAGACAGAGGCAATGACAATGACAATTCTTTATTTTACGAGGGTAACAGAATAAGCATTGGTATACTTTTTTGCATCTGGCCCTCAAACAGAGAGACAGACAGATAGACACACAGAGAGACATACAGACATATAGACACAGAGAGAGAGAGAGAGAGAGAGAGAGAGAGAGAGAGAGAGAGAGAGAGAGAGAGAGAGAGAGATTTATTTTGCATACATGTGTATAGCCCAGATTGTGTGTGTGTGTTTATTACATGACATTACAGGCCAGTCACTAGCGAGGAGTGTGTCTGAAACACGTGGACAAGGAGCACTTGTGGAAAGTTTGCCTCAATTAAAGCAAGAGTATTTCCCAACCCATACAAACCAGACAGACTTATTTCCGGAGTCCCTTCTCACGAATGACAAGTAGAGGGAAAGCATGTCATCCTTACAACAACAAGACATGATGCTGATGACACACTGGCCTGAAGCTGGCAAGCACCACAACAGTACTTGTTGACCTGGCCTTTAGGAGAGCAAGTATGCCACGGGGCTAAGGAAGCTGCCTAAGGACTGTGTGAGAATCAGCCAGAAAATGGCCTTCCCTGCAGGTGTTATGAAAATTGCAACACCTCCCTCACACCCTTCACCCCCTAGCCACAACTCCTGCCCTCTGTTGGGTGACTGACGGGTGACTGACGGGTGAACGAGTGCAAACCGAACTAGTACCTATGCTTGAACCAAAAGGAAAGGAAACGTGGAATTCAGTCAAGATATGTGACATTTCAGGAATCGCTCATGGCAGGTTTTTCTTTACTGTTGTGTCGCTTGTGGTCATTGCATGCTTTTTGTTTTTGTCTCTGCTTGTCCCAGGGTTTACATTGTGCTGCAGTAAGTTTGGTATTGCAAATTGCATTCATGGACTGTTGCTCTTAATTCCTCTGCTCGGTATGTTGTGCTACAATGCTGCAATATTGTGCATTATTTGCAGCATGTTTTTCAAAGTTGTCTTTGCTTATTTTGGAAAAAACGTGTGCCTTGGATCTGCAGGGTGGACTGTCCAAAAAACATCTCCTCCCCCTCCCCCCCTCCTCGTTACAAATTGATGCACACACACTCATACAAATGAAAAGAAGGAACGAGAACCGATTTAAGCAGATAACATATCAGTCATTCGCCCATTTGGATCTTCAAACCCCCTCCCTTAACCAATACTAACCTCTCTACTCTACACAGTGCCTTGTAGGTGATGAAGTAAGAAATAAAAAGGATGTATTAAAGAAATAACAAGTCGCGTAAGGCGAAAATACAATATTTAGTCAAGTAGCTGTCGAAGTCACAGAATGAAACTGAACGCAATGCCATTTTTCAGCAAGACCGTATACTCGTAGCATCGTCAGTCCACCGCTCATGGCAAAGGCAGTGAAATTGACAAGAAGAGCGGGGTAGTAGTTGAGCTAAGAAGGATAGCACGCTTTTCTGTACCTCTCTTTGTTTTAACTTTCTGAGCGTGTTTTTAATCCAAACATATCATATCTATATGTTTTTGGAATCAGGAACCGACAAGGAATAAGATGAAAGTGTTTTTAAATTGATTTGGACAATTTAATTTTGATAATAATTTTTATATATTTAATTTTCAGAGCTTGTTTTTAATCCGAATATAACATATTTATATGTTTTTGGAATCAGCAAATGATGGAGAATAAGATAAACGTAAATTTGGATCGTTTTATAAATTTTTATTTTTTTTTACAATTTTCAGATTTTTAATGACCAAAGTCATTAATTAATTTTTAAGCCACCAAGCTGAAATGCAATACTGAAGTCCGGGCTTCGTCGAAGATTACTTGACCAAAATTTCAACCAATTTGGTTGAAAAATGAGGGCGTGACAGTGCCGCCTCAACTTTCACGAAAAGCCGGATATGACGTCATCAAAGACATTTATCAAAAAAATGAAAAAAATGTATGGGGATTTCATACCCAGGAACTCTCATGTCAAATTTCATAAAGATCGGTCCAGTAGTTTAGTCTGAATCGCTCTACACACACACACACACACACACAGACACACACACAGACACACACACGCACATACACCACGACCCTCGTGTCGATTCCCCCTCGATGTTAAAATATTTAGTCAAAACTTGACTAAATATAAAAAGGATGTATTAGCCTTTTAAAAGAAGAGATAGCAAGAGTCTGTCGGCCTGAGGTTACATTCATATTCTCAAGCATTGAGATACATATCCGAGCGTTTGTACATTGTGTACATATGTGCAACTTTTACGCATTATGAAGTAGCTGCCTAAGTATTTGAGTTTATTAGAAACTTGACAGTGGAAATGACCAGAAATGTTCACGCAAAACAAACAGACTGGCAAGTTCAATGTGTATGATTAAAGGCCCTTCAACAGAGGAAAAATATATCTGAAGTAGAAATCTTGAATGTACTATCAATTGTTTGTTTCTGTTCCTGAAATGCCTCCAAAGCAGACTTGGTTCAGCGGTAAACTTCAACACTATAAAATATTTCACTATAAAGTATTTCACTTTTAAGTATTTGTATCCAAGTATTGTTTGCTCACCCAGTGAAAAGTGTGTCATAGAATCTAACTCTTCGTCTAGGGACAGGATATGTTCAATCTCGCGCAAGCAGCAAGTGGTATAACCCTGTTTAGTATTCACTTGTTTCTTTTTTGCATGCAGCTGTGTTTCTATTTGAACTCGCATTGGATTATAGTTGGGAGATATGTTTGTTTCCAAAAAGTATACATATCAGTGTGTTGAACTCATTGTTTCCCAGGTACGGATATATCCGTACCCACTCATATGGCTCTATCTGACCAAATACGGATATATCCGCTCAGACTGTTAGCTTCAGTCGCTTCCTGTATTGTCCATCTAACGCCTGCATTCCAGCGTGTTGATACACAGTTACTACACAGTTACTACAATTCCGAGTGACCTGCTGCAGCACAGCTGGTCTCAGCTAAAAAAAAACTTGGTCAACATAGGTGGGGTAGAAAGTGTTTGAGGACTTACAAAGATCTGTTGAAATGAGTGGGTTTTTTTAATTATTTTGTGCTGTAGTTGTTTTTTTGTTTTTGTTTTTTCCATTTCATTAATTTCCATAATTCTTTGGAGTGACTTCTGACAAACCGCATCAGTTCTGTCCCACATTTTCTGTCCAGTGATTTTACCTTTACCCCCTTGTTTTTGTGTGACAATGAAAATGTCACTATGTCAGTGACTAACTTGCATGAAAAGTATTGTAAAAAATGGTGGCTACGGGATTTTGCATCTTCTCTTGTGAGTTTGTTTCCCCTTTCTGATTTTGTGTTTAACACTGTTGATATTTTGTTTAGTTGGTTGAATTACTCACAAAATATTGGCGTGTGACCTAACGTTCAATGTATATAGTTATCCTGAAATGTTAATTAAGCTAAAACCACCCACGGTGAGACAAAATGGTGATGTGAACTCATTTTAACCTTTGAATGCCTTAGACATTTATGTGTGAAAGCTCAGTAAATTTTCACTCTGAAGAACTGGAGTTTATTTATAAGCTGCATTGAATTGAGTGAAATTGCAAGGTAATTGTAATTGCAGCATTAATATCTATAGTGGAAGTTGAAATGATTTTGTTCTCACTCTTTTGAAATATGTCAGAATTATAATATGTTCTAGAAAACAAAAACTTAAAGCAATATTCTTCTGTTTGCACAGAAATTATACATAAATTCTGTAAAGGTTGTACATTGTATACTGTACTACTACTTAACCAGCAAGCTTCTTAATCTCCAGAAGGAGTATGTGTGTGCGTGCGTGTGTGCAAGCAAGTGCTGTAGAATAATTAAGACATCACCAAAGACTGCAAGTATTAAAAAGTCAGTTCAAGTTTTTGCGTGCATATGTGTATGTACGGGTGCGTGAAACTGTCTGAAAAATTGTATTTCCCTGCTAAAGCCAAAAAAATTCCCCATTTCCAAGCGAATGTTCATAGCTTTTCGGTGCGGTTGGCATGGTAACAGGGTCAGGGTCAGCGTCCACACACCCCTCGCTGGCGGTGGTGACGGGCACCTCGGTGGACAAGGGGGGAGGGGACGAGTCCACCCCTCCGGAAATGTCCAACCACTCACGCTCCTCCTCCAAGAAATCCAACCACAGCATACACAGCGTCCACAATGGCGTTGGTGAGTTAATCGCTCAGTTCACCTGCAGTATTCGCATTGCAGAATAATTAATGTAAAGTTAAAATCAGCATAAGTATTGTACTTTGAGTGCCATCGCAGAGTTCAGCTATGGTATTTGCAGTTCAGAATAATAATAATATAATGCTGTGTGAAAATAGCCACAGTGTCAACAATGGTGTTGGTGAGTTAATCGCTCAGTTCACCTCCTGTCTCCACAGTGCAGAATGATTATTATGGTAAAGTTAAGTGTCATCGCCAAGTTCATCTACAGTCATTTCTGTTCAGAATAACAAGTGTACTGAGTACTGAATTCAGGGATGACACTTCACAGTGCACAATGATTATTATGGTAAAGTTAAGTGTCATCGCCAAGTTCATCTACAGTCATTTCTGTTCAGAATAACAAGTGTACTGAGTACTGAATTCAGGGATGACACTTCACAGTGCACAATGATTATTATGGTAAAGTTAAGTGTCATCGCCAAGTTCATCTACAGTCATTTCTGTTCAGAATAACAAGTGTACTGAGTACTGAATTCAGGGATGACACTTCTCAGTGGTGTCATCACTGAATTCGGCTACAGTAATTACACTTCAGAATCAGAATAAGGTTACATACATAAGTGTTATCGCACAGTTCACCGACAGTATTTGCAGTTCAGAATAATGTAATTCAGTGTGAAAGCAGCCACAGCATTCACAATCGCGACTGAAAGTGATTGCAAAAGCTTAAGCCAACCTCTGTATTCAAGAATGTTCAAACACCGAATACAAGTGTTCAGAAATAACCACAGTAGAGAGTCTTCACATCAGTCTGGTTGATAGAATATATAGTGTTCACAGTGATCTGGCGATTATAGTGTTCACAGTGATCTGGCGATTATAGTGTTCACGGTGATCTGGCGATTATAGTGTTCACGGTGATCTGGCGATTATAGTGTTCAGTCATCTGGCGATTATAGTGTTCACAGTCATCTGGCGATTATAGTGTTCACAGTGATCTGACGATTATAGTGTTCAGTCATCTGGCGATTATAGTGTTCAGTCATCTGGCGATTATAGTGTTCACAGTGATCTGACGAATATAGTGTTTTACGGTAATCTGGCGATTATAGTGTTCATAGTCATCTGGCAATTATAGTGTTCAGTCATCTGGCGATTATAGTGTTTACAGTCATCTGGCTAATTGGGTATAGATATGTGCATAGTAGTGTGGCTGATGGAGTATAGATTATAAGAGTCCACATGAGTCTAGCTAATGTAGAATACTGATATTGTTCATATAGTCTAGGGGCCAATGGAGTATTGATAGTGTTCACAGCTAGTAGACTGGTTAATGGAGTATTGATAGTGTTCACAGTAGACTGGCTAATGGAATATTGATAGTGTTCATAGTAGACTGGCTAATTGAGTATAGATAGTGTTCATATAGTCTTGCCAATGAAGTATAAGTGTTCACAGTAGACTGACTAATGGAGAATAGATAGTGTTCATGTAGTCTTGCCAATGGAGTATACGTGTTCACAGTTGACTGGTTAATGGAGTGTTGATAGTGTTCACAGTAGACTGGCTAATGGAGTATAGATAGTGTTCACAATAGACTGGCTAATGGAGTATTAGTGTTCACAGTAGACTGGCTAATGGAGTATTGATAATGTTCAAAGTAGACTGGCTAATGAAGTATTGATAGTGTTTGCAGTAGACTGGCTAATGGAGTATAGATAGTGTTCACAGTAGACTGGCTAATGGAGTATTGATAGTGTTCACAATAGACTGGCTAGTGGAGTATGATGATAGTGTTCATTTAGTCTGGATAATGGAATGTAGATGGGCGTTCAGTCGTCTGGCTAATGGTGTTTGCAGAAGACGGTGAGAGTATACCACAGTCTGATGAGAATGGTGTGGGTAAGTGTGAGGGTGGAAGCCAGTATACTCAGTGTGTGTTGACAATTAAAGGTTGTCTTATAGTGTGATTATAAAAGCCAGTGTAGGCAGAGTTAACAATAATGGTACTACAGTGTGTAACTGTACTAACAGCCAACATAATATTGTTTATAAAGTGTTCAAAATTATGTACATTCACATTAAGGCAAAAAACAACAAGTTCACAATGGTGTTGGTCTGATTGCAAATTATACCATGCTTACACTGGTATAGTCCCCCCGCGGCTTAGGGGGAAGAATTTACCGGATGCTCCACAGCATGTCGTAAGAGGCGACTAACGGATTCTGTTTCTCCTTTTACCCTTGTTAAGTGTTTCTTGTATAGAATATAGTCAATTTTTTTTAAAGATTTTAGTCAAGCAGTATGCAAGAAATGTTAAGTCCTTTGTACTGGAAACTTACATTCTCCCAGTAAGGTAATATATTGTACTACGTTGCAAGCCCCTGGAGCAAATTTTTGATTAGTGCTTTTGTGAACAAGAAACAATTGACAAGTGGCTCTATCCCATCTTCCCCCTTTCCCCGTCGCGATATAACCCTATTCCCTTCGTGGTTGAAAACGACGTTAAACACCAAATAAAGATAAAGAAAGTTACATTGGTTATGGAGAGAAAATCTGAGAATCAGACAGGAGTGTAATTAAAATGGGGGTAAATTTACATTGGTTATGAAGAGAAAATCTGAGAATCAGACAGGAGTGTAATTAAAATGGGGGTAAATTTACATTGGATATGAGTAGAAAATGTGAGAAAAGGCTGGGGTCTTAAAGTAGAGGAAGTCCTGCATGGAAGGTCTTAAAGGTCTTAAAGGTCTTAAAGGGGGCTCCAATGTATTGCTGAATCAAAAACCAGTGTCATTTCATGCAATGTTTAGAGAGGGGTAAATGCAGGTCTGTGATTGTCAAAACCACATTGGATACTGTATGTGTTCACAATAGCATGGCATCACGCTCATAAGATAATTGCCTATGTCCTTTTATGATGTTTTGAGAAAAACAAAAAAAATTCTTTGGTTTCTGAACAATCTGCCTATCTCATTTTAGTTATAAGTTGCAAACTGCCTATCTCGAGCTGTTACCACGGGATAAACGTGAGATAAAAAGCTGACAGCAACATTTTCAATCAGCAAAACTGCATAACAGCCCACAAAGAGCTTTTGCATACCATCACATTCTTAAAACAAGTCTTCCTGTATCATAAAGAAAAAGTGCCTAACTCAAAAAACGAGATCGGCAGTTTTGCTTACGTTACCGTGGCAATGGTTTCCGATGGTCTGTGAGTTTGTACTCTCTAACACATGATAGATACCCTTCCAGTAGCTTCCCCTGTAGTTTCACTACAGAAATGCCTAACACTGAGATAGGTATTTTTCTTATGAGCGTGACAATGGGTCATTGTCATTTCAAACACCAACCAATATAGTAATATGACGTGCTGTTCACATTAATTGGCTTAATTTGTGTGACTGCAAAAGCAAACAACAGCATATGCAGTTTTCACAACGGTGTGGCTAAGATTGACTGCACAGTGTTGGCATAACGATGTGACTGAGTGTGATCGCAAAAGCTTACCACAGTTCTGTCACCTCTGTGTTTACTGCATTATAGGTAACCAGCCAAATGTACATGATATCACATGTTGCTTATATATATCAACACTCTTGCAAAATGATGACACAGTGTTTGTTGAGATAACCAACCAGGTGTACATATATATTAATATTCATGTTTTATGCTCACTCTTGCAAAGTGAAAGACACCAAATTATTCATTTGTCGCTTCTGCAACTGCAATTATTTCTGCTTCCCTGCACTGTCTTTAATGTGCACATGTTTCAACACACTATGGTCATAATTCTACTTCAGTATAGCTCCTGGGTTGGTCTTGGGCGGATGCCTTATTCTTGCGAAAATGTGGAACTTTTTTAGTCTCTTTGTTTGCAGCACTTTGTCATCCTCTCATATAGCTTTTATAGGTTATTTGTTCTTTTTCTTCTTGGGTACATGGAAGAACAGTTTTTGTGGCCAAATTTTTCGCCCATTTTATTTATTTGTTTTTATTTTTTGCTGAAAAAGTTAAGTGTCTGCCGAAAAAATTAATGGGGGAGGCAAAAATGGTTCTGAAAATTGAATTTAATGGCAAACTTGGAGCTCAGATGACACCAAATTGCACAATCTGGGTTCTTTGGAGAATTTTTAAAAATCTTTTTCTAGACTCTGGATGGTCCAGGTTAGCTTGTGCATTAAATGAAGGAAGAGTGATCAGACTGGATCTTGTTTGTCATGCAAAAGCTACTTCTTTCCCCTTCTTTTTTTATAAGTACTTCAAGTTATCTATCTCCTAGGCCCTTACTCTGAAGACTGAATTTGGTCAATTCTTTCTGCAGTGAACAAACAAAGGAACAAAGAAACAAACAGGAAATGGTCTGCTTTCTGTGAGTGAAAAAAGTCCCTGGAACTATGATTGCATGGTCATTGGTCAAAATCGTCATTTCTAAATTGCACCAGTCTGATATGTACCATCACCCTCAGTGAAGGGATGCCTGTCAGAGAGGACACTCTTGGGAAAAGCTGAAACTGTTTCTTTCATTTTCATTACTTCACTGTTAGTGTTCTTTACTTGCAATGCAAGGGATATCTTGATGGAAAATACAGATTGACGAATGAATATACATCGCTTCTGGATTTGGAAGCACCTGTTGAGCGACAGAGCCTTACATTGCATGCAGCGCCATTACAGGGAAACACCTGTTGAGCGACAGAGCCTTACATTGCATGCAGCGCCATTACAGGGAAACACCTGTTGAGCGACAGAGCCTTACATTGCATGCAGCGCCATTACAGGGAAACACCTGTTGAGCGACAGAGCCTTACATTGCATGCAGCGCCATTACAAGGAAACACATGTTGAGCGACAGAGCCTTACATTGCATGCAGCGCCATTACAGGGAAACCCCTGTTGAGCGACAGAGCCTTACATTGCATGCAGCGCCATTACAGGGAAACCCCTGTTGAGCGACAGAGCCTTACATTGCATGCAGCGCCATTACAGGGAAACCCCTGTTGAGCGACAGAGCCTTACATTGCATGCAGCGCCATTACAGGGAAACACCTGTTGAGCGACAGAGCCTTACATTGCATGCAGCGCCATTACAGAGAAGCACCTGTTGAGCGACAGATACTTACATTGCATGCAGCGCCATTACAGGGAAACACCTGTTGAGCGACAGAGCCTTACATTGCATGCAGCGCCATTACAGGGAAACCTTTGTTGTAAGACCCTCGTCTTCCTTAGGACCTGATTTTTTTAGACCCTTTCTTCTTAGCAATTGATTTACCTTAGTTTTTAAGCTCCATCTTTTCTAGAACCTGAATACTTCAGAATTTATTAGCTCTTTTGAGGTGCTGCTTTTGTTTGTTTATGCATGGGTGCATTATGGGTATGCCTGGTGCTGGAATGAGAATAGTTTTTTTGATTATTTTGAATTTTGAATTTTTTTGTTCGTTTATTTTAATGTTATTTGTTTATGTATTTATTTATTTTTCTTTAAATTTAATACGAATTTCAGCAGGGTGGGCCAGAAAAGGCTGTCAAGGTCACCTAGGAGGAGTTATAATTATGTAACGTAATAATTTTGTAGCAATATATCCATGTTTCAGGAGCACTACTGGAGAGCACAGATCCGTGGATCCGACAATCCAACTCCTCGTTGCTGAAGACGGGTGTGGAGCTGAAGTCGATGCGTAATCGCTCCATTAGTATGGAGATCAAGACTGGACACATCTACCTGAAGGACCTTGTCTGCTACCTCTCTTTGCTCGAGGCCGGAAGGCCCGAGGATAAACTGGAATGTGAGTTTTCATCTTTAGAACAAACAAGACGGCCGCAATGTGGATAAGACGCTGGCCTCCTAAGCGGAAGGTCGTAGGTTCGAATCTTGGCCGCGCGCCTGGTGGGTTTAGGTGGAGATTTTTCCGATCTCCCAGGTCAACTTATGTGCAGACCTGCTAGTTCCTTATTACCCTTCGTGTGTACACGCAAGCACAAGACCAAGTGCGCACGGAAAAGATCCTGTAATCCATGTCAGTGATTGGTGGGTTATATAAACACGAAAATACCCAGCATGCTTCCCTCGAAAGCTGCGTATCGCTGCGTAAATGGCTGGGGTAAAAACGGTCATACACCAAAAACCCACTTGTGCAAAAAACACCAGTGTATGTGGGAGTTTCAGCCCATGAACGCAGAAGAAGAACAGCAACAACAATTTAACAACATTTATCGTGTGGACAAAAATTGTTCTGTATTACATTACTATTTAGAACACTTATGTCTCGTTGTTTCTTATTCCTCCAAAGGCACCGCTTAAGTTGGTTATGATTTGTGTGTGTGATTTAATACGTTTGCAGGTGTTGCTAATCGTTGGTTTCTTTCTCATTCCAGTTATGTTCCGGCTGTATGATACCGATGGAAACGGTTTACTAGATTCAAATGTAAGTATTGTTGATGAACATTTTCATGGATGTTGATCAAAGGCAGCTGCATGTGCTACTTACAGAGCTGCCAACTGCTACGATTTTGCAGCAATTGCTAGCTAAGCCCAAAACTGCTACACTCAAACAAAAAATTACAAAAGAACGTGGTTTCTTCTTTTTAACATTGTAGTCTTGGTTAGCGTATTCTGTTTGATTGACTTTGAACACGTTTTTTGAGGTGTGGGTTACCTTCTTCTTCTTCTTCTTCTTCGGCGTTCCAGGATTTTTGGCCTCAGGTCAGACTTCAAGTTTTGTAGCTTGAATAAAGCTGGTGGTCAGGATCAGGGAGTCTTTGGTGCCCCAGAGTTGCTCCTGCAGTGTGGCACCTTGGGGCCAGTGATCTGTTCTGGCTTCCTGGTGGACGAGGCACTGTGTCCCACTTGCCGCCATGCCGTTGACATGGACAACAAGAGGAATAAAAAGAAAAAAAGTCCAAGGCAAACCTTGCTTAATGTGGGTGTGTGATTCAAATTGAAGACAATGCTACTCTTAAAAGCCAATTGCTACTCTGAAAATTTCAAAATGCAGCATTATGCTACAGCAGTTCCTGCAATGTACGGCCCCCGTACACATTTGCTCGACACATTTGCTCGGCAGGGAGTGTTTTCCTTCAATAATTGCCCCCCCCCCCCCCCCCCCCCCCCCCCCCCCCCCCCCCCCCCCCCCCCCCCCCCCCCCCCCCCCCCCCCCCTTAAACGGACACCTGCAAAACGTGGACGCGGACACTCATTTCCGGTCCCAACAGCAGGTCATACCTCCAATGTACGGACAGACCATCGTCAAATTTTCACCACAACAAAATCGATAACAGAGCAGTCCGGCTATTGGTACAAAGATCACAGCCGCAATGGCGTGATGACAGTCACTGATAACTTGAGTGCACGTGTACCCATCAGGAGGGGGTGTAGTTTTGGTCAGGAGTGGAGTACATGCGAAGATGCCAACATGAAACTGCACTGTGCTCTTTATACTTGTCTGTTGGACGTAAACAACAGAAACCACAGTCGATGAAGGTCCTGAGCGAAAGAGAGTGAAAAACCGGCCACAGTTCTCAGCATCGTGTGTCTGTGTGTAACCTCTTTCATTGACAAGATACTCTTGTTTCCCCTCAGCCTTGACCAGTGAGTCGGTTGCCTAATCTGTGAACCCTTCAGTTGTCTTGCTTTGTCAAAAGTTATGACACAGTCAACTGGTTTTGCTCTGAGTGAACAGTGCAGCTGGCCTCTCTGGCCACAGCCCCAAACAGTACATGGCTGGAGGGAGTGAGAGAGAGGGAGAGGGGGGTGGGGTGGGGGGTGGAGGGGTAGCTGGCTAAACTCTTTGGGGTGTCCGGTGTCACTGCATGTCAGCAGGAAGAGCATTGGAGAGAAATAGAGAGGTGTACTCTTCCACACAATTTCCAAGCATCAGTTGTCACGGCTTGGGGTAGGCATTAGTGAGGGAGAGTGGGAGCTGTGTTATGTACAGTGTATTTCCGACTGAAGAGTGAAAAGTCACTGCCATACCACATGATCGGCATGCAGTCAATAAAGCCAGACAAGAAGAAAATAAATTACATGATTATGACATGCAGCTCTATCTGCTGCTATTTATTCAAACTGGTTTTCAAGCTTATTCTTGCAAAGCATCTGCACACGCTCCTCTGTGCTGTGTTTGTGTGGCTGCTTTCGTATGTCAGTGCATGGTGAGTGTGTTCACTGCCTTGAGGATTTATTTTATCTCTTCTTTTCAACACTTTTCATACAAATAATTTTTACAGAAGGTTAAAGAAGTATTAGGAGTTTATTGTTATTGTTTAGTAGCCACAAGAAGTGATTAGCATAGACTCAATCCTGTTGTTTGTGTGGACGGACAGATTTGCTATGGCCCAAGGGTGTCCGTTCATGAGAGGGACTGCTGTACTATTTGGGCTTCACAGGGGTTGGCAGCTATGTGCTTAAAATAACCAGGCTGCATCAGTGACAATCTCAGCTCATATCTTGAAAGCATCTTCTCAGTTTGTACAATAAATAAAGTGGATTCAAGCTTTTACACGAGGAATCTTTGTAGAATGCAGACTTTTGGGGGTGAAAGCAAGAAAGTGAACAGATCTGGCCCAACATTCATGGAGGAAGTAAATTTGTGTTTCGAGACTAAGTGACATTCAGAGTGAACCTTGGGAACATCTCAAAACTCACGCTTGTATTTCTCAAAGAAGACTTTGGTGCATGTATAATGATTTGAACCAGACAAATAATTTATTTATTTATTTTTGGGATGCATTAGGTCATTGGTCAAAATCTTCATTTCCAAATTGCACCAGTCTGATATGTACCATCACCCTTAGTGAAGGGATACCTGTCAGAAAGGACACCCTTGGGATAAGCTGAAACTGTTTCTTTCATTTTCATTTTCATTACTTCACTGTAAGTGTCCTTTACCGGCTGCAATGCGTGTGTGTATGGGGGGGTGTAAACAGTGTGTATGGGGGGGGTGTAAACAGTGTGTATGGGGGGGGTGTAAACAGTGTGTATGGGGGGGTGGTGTAAACAGTGTGTGGGTGTATGGGGGGGGTGTAAACAGTGTGTGTGGTGGGTGTGTAAACTGTGTGTGTGTGTATGGGGGGGGGGTGTAAACAGTGTGTGTGGTGGGTGTGTAAACTGTGTGTATGGGGGGGTGTAAACAGTGTGTGTGGTGGGTGTGTAAACTGTGTGTGTGTGTATGGGGGGTGTAAACAGTGTGTGTGGTGGGTGTGTAAACTGTGTGTGTGTGTATGGGGGGGGGTGTAAACAGTGTGTGTGGTGGGTGTGTAAACTGTGTGTGTGTATGGGGGGGTGTAAACTGTGTGTGGTGGGTGTGTAAACTGTGTGTGTGTGTATGGGGGGGGGTGTAAACAGTGTGTGTGGTGGGTGTGTAAACTGTGTGTATGGGGGGGGGGGTGTAAACAGTGTGTGTGGTGGGTGTGTAAACTGTGTGTTTGTGGGGGGGGGTGTAAACAGTGTGTGTGGTGGGTGTGTAAACTGTGTGTGTGTGTGGGGGGGTGTAAACAGTGTGTGTGGTGGGTGTGTAAACTGTGTGTGTGTGGGGGGGTGTAAACAGTGTGTGTGGTGGGTGTGTAAACTGTGTGTGTGTGTGTGGGGGGTGTAAACAGTGTGTGTGGTGGGTGTGTAAACTGTGTGTGTGTGGGGGGGTGTAAACAGTGTGTGTGGTGGGTGTGTAAACTGTGTGTGTGTGGGGGGGGGTGTAAACAGTGTGTGTGGTGGGTGTGTAAACTGTGTGTGTGTGTGGGGGGGTGTAAACAGTGTGTGTGGTGGGTGTGTAAACTGTGTGTGTGTGGGGGGGGGTGTAAACAGTGTGTGTGGTGGGTGTGTAAACTGTGTGTGTGTGTGGGGGGGTGTAAACAGTGTGTGTGGTGGGTGTGTAAACTGTGTGTGTGTGGGGGGGTGTAAACAGTGTGTGTGGTGGGTGTGTAAACTGTGTGAGTATGGGGGGGGGTGTAAACAGTGTGTGTGGTGGGTGTGTAAACAGTGTGTGTATGGGGGGGGTGTAAACAGTGTGTGTGGTGGGTGTGTAAACAGTGTGTGTGTGTGTGTGTGTGTGTGTGTGGACAAACCGTTTTCCATGTATAGATTAGAGCACTAATGCCTTCAGCTTCCACTGAGTTAACATTCTTCTGTTTGTGTTGCAGGAGATTGACAACATCGTAAACCAGATGATGTCAGTAGCAGAGTACCTGGGATGGGATGTGTCTGAGCTCAAACCGGTCAGTCACTTGTTGGCCATGCACTTCTGTATACTACAGTGGAGCCCCACTTCTAAGTCCCCACTTCCACAAATCAGAGAAAATCATGTCTTAACTCATTGTCTCCCAGGTACGGATATATCCGTACCCTCTCATACGGCTCTATCTGACCTGAGGTACGGATATATCCGCTCAGACTGTCAGCTTCAGTCGCTTCCTGTAACGTCCATCTAACGCCTGCATTCCAGCGTGTTGATACACAGTTGCTACACAGATACTACAATTCTGAGTGACCTGCTGCAGCACAGCTGGTCTCGGCTACAAAAAATGTGGTCAACATAGGTGGGGTAGAAAGTGTTAGAAAGGACGGGGTCCTAAAATGAGGGTAAATGTACACAGGTTCTGAAGAGAAAGTCTGAGAAAACAAGGTCTTAGATTGGGGGTGTCTTCAAAGCGGGTTCCCCTGTATTGCATTCTGTGTTCTGTGTCTGTGTGTGTATATAATATTCTGTCTGTTATTTGTATTTAACACAGTTCGGGGTGACCAGTGAATGTGGAGATAACTGTCGGGTTTGTATGGGTTGTGAAAGAGTGAATGCCCTTGCTTTTACTGGAACAAACATTGGAGGGCCAATCACTAGCGAGGGGTGTGTCGGAAACACGTGGACACGAGCACATGTGAAGTTATTTGTCAGAGGAAAAGCAAGGGTATTCACATTTTCACAAACCATACAAACCCGAAAGAGTTACTGATCATTGACTGAACGCAACTGTATTCATTGTGCTTGACTAGTTTTGTCTGTTGATATAATGATTGTTTGTGTTGATATAATGATTGTTTGTTGTGTTGATATAATGATTGTTTGTGTTGATATAATGATTGTTTGTGTTGGTAAAATGATTGTGTTGTGTTGATATAATGATTGTGTTGTGTTGATATAATGATTGTTTGTTGTGTTGATATAATGATTGTTTGTGTTGATATAATGATTGTTTGTGTGTTGATATAATGATTGTGTTGTGTTGATATAATGATTGTTTGTTGTGTTGATATAATGTTTGTTTGTGTGTTGATATAATGATTGTGTTGTGTTGATATGTTTGTTTGTGTGTTGATATAATGATTGTGTTGTGTTGATATAATGTTTGTTTGTCTGTTGATATAATGATTGTGTGTTGATATAATGATTGTTTGTCTGTTGATATAATGATTGTGTTGTGGACAGATCCTGCAAGACATGATGCTGGAGATAGACTACGATTCAGACGGCACAGTGTCACTTGAGGAATGGAAGAGGGGGGGTATGACCACCATTCCTCTCCTCGTTTTACTCGGTCTGGATACCGTAAGTTTGTCTGTGTGTAGGCTTCTGATAGATGGAGAGAAAGCGATAGGAGTTTGTGTGTGTGTGTGTATGTATGCGTGTGTTGTGTGTGTTTGTTTGTGCATGTGTTGTGTATGCATGTTTGTGTGCATGTGTTGTGTGTGTTTGTGCGTGTGTTGTGTATGTATTTTGGTGTGCGTGTGTTGTGTGTGTTTGTTTGTGCGTGTGTTGTGTATGTTTGTTTGTGTGCGTGTGTATGTATGTTTGTGCATGTGTTGTGTATGTATGTTTGTGCGTGTGTTGTGTATGTATGTTTGTGCGTGTGTTGTGTATGTATGTTTGTGCGTGCGTTGTGTATGTATGTTTGTGTGCGTGTGTTGTGTATGTATGTTTGGGTGTGTGTGTTGTGTGTGTTTGTTTGTGCGTGTGTTTTGTATGTGTGTGTGTGTGTGTGCATGCGTGTGTTGTGTATGTATGTTTTTGTGCGTGTGTTGTGTATGTATGTTTGTGTGCGTGTGTTGTGTGTGTTTGTTTGTGCGTGTGTTGTGTATGTGTGTGTGTGTGTGTGCATGCGTGTGTTGTGTATGTATGTTTGTGTGCGTGTGTTGTGTTTGTGTGTGTGTTGTGTATGTGTGTGTGTGTGTGTGCATGTGTGTGTTGTGTATGTATGTTTGTGTGCGTGTGTTGTGTGTGTTGTGTGTGTTTGTTTGTGCGTGTGTTGAGTATGTGTGTGTGGGTGTGTGTGTGCATGCGTGTGTTGTGTGTGTTTGTTTGTGCGTGTGATGTGTGTGTGTGTGTGTGTGCATGCGTGTGTTGTGTGTGTTTGTTTGTGCGTGTGTTATGTATGTGTGAGTGTGTGTGTGTGTGTGTGTGTTGTGTATGTATGTTTGTGCATGTGTTGTGTGTGTTTGTTTGTGTGTGTGTTGTGTATGTGTGTGTGTGTGTGCGTGTGTTGTGTATGTGTGTTTGTGCGTGTGTTGTGTGTTTGTGCGTGTGTTGTGTATGTATGTTTGTGCGTGTGTTGTGTATGTGTGTTTGTGCGTGTGTTGTGTGTTTGTGCATGTGTTGTGTATGTATGTTTGTGCGTGTGTTGTGTATGTATGTGTGTGTGTTGTGTATGTATGTGTGTGTGTTGTGTATGTATGTGTGTGTGTTGTGTATGTATGTGTGTGTGTTGTGTATGTATGTGTGTGAAGGTGAGAGTGAGCTTGACCGTGCCTGTACCTTTACCAATGTTTAAAGTCCAGAAAACGAGGCTTTGTTGAAAGCAAATTATTGCAAAACAAGAAGTTCTTGTAAGCCACAGTACCTGTCCTGTCATGTATTAATGGCACACTTTGTGTACGCTTCCCTTATTCACCATGATGTCCTTTCTGTTTTTTGACTCACATGCGAAGCAAAAGTGAGTCTATGTACTCACCGTACCCGAGTCGTCCGTCCGTCCGTCCGGCCGGCCGGCCGTCCGTCCGTCCGGAAAACTTTAACGTTGGATATTTCTTGGACACTATTCAGTCTATCAGTACCAAATTTGGCAAGATGGTGTATGATGACAAGGCCCCAAAAAACATACATAGCATCTTGACCTTGCTTCAAGGTCAAGGTCGCAGGGGCCATAAATGTTGTCTAAAAAACAGCTATTTTTCACATTTTTCACATTTTCTCTGAAGTTTTTGAGATTGAATACCTCACCTATATATGATATATAGGGCAAAGTAAGCCCCATCTTTTGATACCAGTTTGGTTTACCTTGCTTCAAGGTCAAGGTCACAGGAGCTCTTCAAAGTTGGATTGTATACATATTTTGAAGTGACCTTGACCCTGAACTATGGAAGATAACTGTTTCCAACTTAAAAATTATGTGGGGCACATGTTATGCTTTCATCATGAGACACATTTGGTCACATATGATCAAGGTCAAGGTCACTTTGACCCTTATGAAATGTGACCAAAATAAGGTAGTGAACCACTAAAAGTGACCATATCTCATGGTAGAAAGAGCCAATAAGCACCATTGTACTTCCTATGTCTTGAATTAACAGCTTTGTGTTGCATGACCTTGGATGACCTTGACCCAAGGTCAAGGTCATGTATTTTGGTAGGAAAAATGTGTAAAGCAGTTCTTAGTGTATGATGTCATTGCTAGGTTTAGTTATTTGACCTTGACCCTGAAGGTCAAGGTCATGTAAAGGTCAAGGTCAAGCATGTGAGTCGTATGGGCTTTGCCCTTGTTTAAATTTAAACTTTTTATTTTGCATTCAGAATGTTCAAGACGACGGGGCCCACGTGTGGCGACTGAAACACTTCAACCGCCCAGCATACTGCAACTTGTGCCTGAACATGCTGGTGGGGCTGGGCAAGCAGGGTCTGTCCTGTCAGTGTGAGTACATCTCTTTCTACTTGTTTGGGACAATGCTGGGCAAGCAGGGCCTGTCCTGTCAGTGTGAGTACATCTCTTTCTACTTGTTTGGGACAATGCTGGGCAAGCAGGGCCTGTCCTGTCAGTGTGAGTACATCTCTTTCTACTTGTTTGGGACAATGCTGGGCAAGCAGGGCCTGTCCTGTCAGTGTGAGTACATCTCTTTCTACTTGTTTGGGACAATGCTGGGCAAGCAGGGCCTGTCCTGTCAGTGTGAGTACATCTCTTTCTACTTGTTTGGGACAATGCTGGGCAAGCAGGGCCTGTCCTGTCAGTGTGAGTACATCTCTTTCTACTTGTTTGGGACAATGCTGGGCAAGCAGGGCCTGTCCTGTCAGTGTGAGTACATCTCTTTCTACTTGTTTGGGACAATGCTGGGCAAGCAGGGCCTGTCCTGTCAGTGTGAGTACATCTCTTTCTACTTGTTTGGGACAATGCTGGGCAAGCAGGGCCTGTCCTGTCAGTGTGAGTACATCTCTTTCTACTTGTTTGGGACAATGCTGGGCAAGCAGGGCCTGTCCTGTCAGTGTGAGTACATCTCTTTCTACTTGTTTGGGACAATGCTGGGCAAGCAGGGCCTGTCCTGTCAGTGTGAGTACATCTCTTTCTACTTGTTTGGGACAATGCTGGGCAAGCAGGGCCTGTCCTGTCAATGTGAGTACATCTCTTTCTACTTGTTTGGGACAATGCTGGGCAAGCAGGGCCTGTCCTGTCAGTGTGAGTACATCTCTTTCTACTTGTTTGGGACAATGCTGGGCAAGCAGGGCCTGTCCTGTCAGTGTGAGTACATCTCTTTCTACTTGTTTGGGACAATGCTGGGCAAGCAGGGCCTGTCCTGTCAGTGTGAGTACATCTCTTTCTACTTGTTTGTGACAATGCTGGGCAAGCAGGGCCTGTCCTGTCAGTGTGAGTACATCTCTTTCTACTTGTTTGGGACAATGCTGGGCAAGCAGGGCCTGTCCTGTCAGTGTGAGTACATCTCTTTCTACTTGTTTGGGACAATGCTGGGCAAGCAGGGCCTGTCCTGTCAGTGTGAGTACATCTCTTTCTACTTGTTTGGGACAATGCTGGGCAAGCAGGGCCTGTCCTGTCAGTGTGAGTACATCTCTTTCTACTTGTTTGGGACAATGCTGGGCAGGCAGGGCCTGTCCTGTCAGTGTGAGTACATCTCTTTCTACTTGTTTGGGACAATGCTGGGCAAGCAGGGCCTGTCCTGTCAGTGTGAGTACATCTCTTTCTACTTGTTTGGGACAATGCTGGGCAAGCAGGGCCTGTCCTGTCAGTGTGAGTACATCTCTTTCTACTTGTTTGGGACAATGCTGGGCAAGCAGGGCCTGTCCTGTCAGTGTGAGTACATCTCTTTCTACTTGTTTGGGACAATGCTGGGCAAGCAGGGCCTGTCCTGTCAGTGTGAGTACATCTCTTTCTACTTGTTTGGGACAATGCTGGGCAAGCAGGGCCTGTCCTGTCAGTGTGAGTACATCTCTTTCTACTTGTTTGGGACAATGCTGGGCAAGCAGGGCCTGTCCTGTCAGTGTGAGTACATCTCTTTCTACTTGTTTGGGACAATGCTGGGCAAGCAGGGCCTGTCCTGTCAGTGTGAGTACATCTCTTTCTACTTGTTTGGGACAATGCTGGGCAAGCAGGGCCTGTCCTGTCAGTGTGAGTACATCTCTTTCTACTTGTTTGGGACAATGCTGGGCAAGCAGGGCCTGTCCTGTCAGTGTGAGTACATCTCTTTCTACTTGTTTGGGACAATGCTGGGCAAGCAGGGCCTGTCCTGTCAGTGTGAGTACATCTCTTTCTACTTGTTTGGGACAATGCTGGGCAAGCAGGGCCTGTCCTGTCAGTGTGAGTACATCTCTTTCTACTTGTTTGGGACAATGCTGGGCAAGCAGGGCCTGTCCTGTCAGTGTGAGTACATCTCTTTCTACTTGTTTGGGACAATGCTGGGCAAGCAGGGCCTGTCCTGTCAGTGTGAGTACATCTCTTTCTACTTGTTTGGGACAATGCTGGGCAAGCAGGGCCTGTCCTGTCAGTGTGAGTACATCTCTTTCTACTTGTTTGGGACAATGCTGGGCAAGCAGGGCCTGTCCTGTCAGTGTGAGTACATCTCTTTCTACTTGTTTGGGACAATGCTGGGCAAGCAGGGCCTGTCCTGTCAGTGTGAGTACATCTCTTTCTATTTGTTTGGGACAATGCTGGGCAAGCAGGGCCTGTCCTGTCAGTGTGAGTACATCTCTTTCTACTGGTTTGGGACAATGCTGGGCAAGCAGGGCCTGTCCTGTCAGTGTGAGTACATCTCTTTCTACTTGTTTGGGACAATGCTGGGCAAGCAGGGCCTGTCCTGTCAGTGTGAGTACATCTCTTTCTACTGGTTTGGACAATGCTGGGCAAGCAGGGCCTGTCCTGTCAGTGTGAGTACATCTCTTTCTACTTGTTTGGACAATGCTGGGCAAGCAGGGCCTGTCCTGTCAGTGTGAGTACATCTCTTTCTACTGGTTTGGACAATGCTGGGCAAGCAGGGCCTGTCCTGTCAGTGTGAGTACATCTCTTTCTACTGGTTTGGGACAATGCTGGGCAAGCAGGGCCTGTCCTGTCAGTGTGAGTACATCTCTTTCTACTGGTTTGGGACAATGCTGGGCCTGTCCTGTCAGTGTGAGTACATCTCTTTCTACTGGTTTGGGACAATGCTGGGCCTGTCCTGTCAGTGTGAGTACATCTCTTTCTACTGGTTTGGGACAATGCTGGGCCTGTCCTGTCAGTGTGAGTACATCTCTTTCTACTGGTTTGGGACAATGCTGGGCCTGTCCTGTCAGTGTGAGTACATCTCTTTCTACTGGTTTGGGACAATGCTGGGCAAGCAGGGCCTGTCCTGTCAGTGTGAGTACATCTCTTTCTACTGGTTTGGGACAATGCTGGGCCTGTCCTGTCAGTGTGAGTACATCTCTTTCTACTGGTTTGGGACAATGCTGGGCAAGCAGGGCCTGTCCTGTCAGTGTGAGTACATCTCTTTCTACTTGTTTGGGACAATGCTGGGCCTGTCCTGTCAGTGTGAGTACATCTCTTTCTACTGGTTGGGACAATGCTCAAGCCCATTGTTACTCCAGTTAAAGTGAGAAATATTGACAGACTTACTTATTTTGCTTCTGTGTTCTGCTGGTTTGGGACAATGTTAAAGTCCATTTTTACCATCACCTGGGTAGCGCGACCTTGTTGCTGCTAGCTTTCGGGAGGAAGCGACCTTGTTGCTGCTAGCTTTCGGGAGGAAGCGACCTTGTTGCTGCTAGCTTTCGGGAGGAAGCGACCTTGTTGCTGCTAGCTTTCGGGAGGAAGCGACCTTGTTGCTGCTAGCTTTCGGGAGGAAGCGACCTTGTTGCTGCTAGCTTTCGGGAGGAAGCGACCTTGTTGCTGCTAGCTTTTGGGAGGAAGCGACCTTGTTGCTGCTAGCTTTCGGGAGGAAGCGACCTTGTTGCTGCTAGCTTTCGGGAGGAAGCGACCCGAATTTCCCAACAACGGGATTATAGAGTAAATGAAAAATAAAATAGGAAAACGATCTTGTTGGGATCCTTCGGGACGGTCGTAATGGGCAGATGATCGTTATTGTCAGGTGATTGACAGGTGATTGACAAGGCCTGTTCAACTGTATTGGAAGAGAGGCATTCCTTGAAGGCTTTTGTTGCATTGTCATGGATCAGGTCAGAATGGGGACAGGAACCGCCGTTAAATGACCAGTTTGTTGTGGTAACACTAACAAAAAGTTCCTTTCAAAATTATTTGGGTGGTTTATTCCAGGCTTCACTAACACTCGACAAACTTCTTATTTGTGTTATCAATCATTTCAGATTTTTATGTTACTGGTGACAAATATCTATTGTCTAAACTAAGTATTATGTACACGACATGTATCAGCGCGCATGTTGTGAGGTATGCCTTCACAAAGACATCAATTCCTTGAAGGTCTGTACTGTATGCTTTATTTTGTTTACGTCTGTACTGTATGCTTTATTTTGTTTACGTCTGTACTGTATGCTTTATTTTGTTTCAGTCTGTATATACACAGTCCACGAGCGGTGCGTTCAACATCTATATACTGTATGCTTTATTTTGTTTCAGTCTGTAAATACACAGTCCACGAGCGGTGCGTTCAACATCTATATACTGTATGCTTTATTTTGTTTCAGTCTGTATATACACAGTCCACGAGCGGTGCATTCAACATCTATATACTGTATGCTTTATTTTGTTTCAGTCTGTAAATACACAGTCCACGAGCGGTGCGTTCAACATCTATATACTGTATGCTTTATTTTGTTTCAGTCTGTAAATACACAGTCCACGAGCGGTGCGTTCAACATCTATATTCTGTATGCTTTATTTTGTTTCAGTCTGTTAATACACAGTCCACGAGCGGTGCGTTCAACATCTATATTCTGTATGCTTTATTTTGTTTCAATCTGTAAATACACAGTCCACGAGCGGTGTGTTCAACATCTATATTCTGTATGCTTTATTTTGTTTCAGTCTGTAAATACACAGTCCACGAGCGGTGTGTTCAACATCTATATTCTGTATGCTTTATTTTGTTTCAGTCTGTAAATACACAGTCCACGAGCGGTGTGTTCAACATCTATATTCTGTATGCTTTATTTTGTTTCAGTCTGTAAATACACAGTCCACGAGCGGTGTGTTCAACATCTATATTCTGTATGCTTTATTTTGTTTCAGTCTGTAAATACACAGTCCACGAGCGGTGTGTTCAACATCTATATTCTGTATGCTTTATTTTGTTTCAGTCTGTAAATACACAGTCCACGAGCGGTGTGTTCAACATCTATATTCTGTATGCTTTATTTTGTTTCAGTCTGTAAATACAGTCCACGAGCGGGGTGTTCAACATCTATATTCTGTATGCTTTATTTTGTTTCAGTCTGTAAATACACAGTCCACGAGCGGTGTGTTCAGCGGGCACCTGCTTCCTGTATCACCACTTATGTCAAATCAAAAAAAGTATCTCAGGTATGTGTACTATGATTGTGTGTCAGGTATGTGTACTATGATTGTGTGTCAGGTATGTGTACTATGATTGTGTGTCAGGTATGTGTACTATGATTGTGTGTCAGGTATGTGTACTATGATTGTGTGTCAGGTATGTGTACTATGATTGTGTGTCAGGTATTAACTGGTAATGTAATCCTGTAAAATCATTTCTCAGGAAGATACCTACTTTTATATTAATTTTTTAACTTATTTAAATGAACTCGATCATAAACTTGCATGTGCAAAATTCTTTCACCACAATAAAAGAGTACAGGCTTGGGAAATAAATGCATTACAGTGCAAACAGATTTATCACCTGTCGTGCAGGTGTGTTTTCTGTACACTTATTGTCTCCCTTACCCCGCTTTTAAGACTTTACATCCTTTTTGATGACCTGATTTTCTCAGATGTTTGAATGTCTTGAAAGGGGGTTTGTACTGTATGAATTAGCCTCCATTATTTTATTTTCCCCTGCAGGTAATGAACCACCACTGGGTGGAGGGCAATTGCATAGGGAAGTGTGACAAGTGTCGCAAGTCCATCAAGTCGTACAACGGCGTCACCGGTCTGCACTGTCGCTGGTGTCATCAGACCGTGAGTATCGCGTTATCTGTCTGCTTGTTGTGTCCCCTTTCTCCATTGGGGGAGGGAGGGGGGAAGGATGCATTAGATTCAGTTGGTGTCAGCTAGTGACGGGCGCAGTGGTCTAGTTGATCAGACGCCGGCCTCCTATTCGGAAGGTCGTTGGTTCGAAACCTGGCCGCGCCTTGTGTGTAGTGGAGATTTTTCGGATCTCCCAGGTCAACTTTTGTGCGCAGCTTCAAACTTGGGTTTGGTGGTGTGCATGATGCTGATGTGGGTGGCATGAGGCCTGTTTTTCACTGCGTTATTCTTCATTGTGTTACAGTGGTTCAAACATCTCCGCTCCTTGCGGTTGGGACTTGATTTGGGCGCAACTGCAGAATTTGAATATAAAACTGACTTAATGGTTGTGTTGTGAATGTTTCAGCTTCACAACAAGTGCACACTGTGGACCTCAAACAGAATTAACGGTTGTGTTGTGTGTGCTTCAGCTCCACAACAAGTGCGCATCACAATGCAAGCCTGAGTGTGATCTGGGTGTCTACAGGGATCACGTCTTACCTCCGGTAGCTGTCTGCCCTGCAGTCCTGGTCAGTCTTCACTGCTTTGTCGCATGTCTGTCTCATGACTCTCGATCTGTTTCTTAATAACCCCAGTCTCTCTCTGTCTCTCTGTCTCACTTTCTTTGTCTCTATCTCTCTGTCTCCATGTCTCTCCCTCCCTCCCTCTCTCTCTCTCTCTCTCTCTCTCTCTCTCTCTCTCTCTCTCTCTCTCTCTCTCTCTCTCTCTCTCTCTCTCTAATTGCTCGGTCTCTTCCGGCGTGCCAAAGGAGCAACACACGTTTTTTGAGCTCCTGAATTATCAGCGTTTCTAACTCCAAAATTCCAGTCGTAGGACTTCCTATTGCTGCAGAAGACATCTTATCCACCTTACTGTGCAAAAACACGGTGACATCGTGGAAGGTGACCGGAACAGATGAAGGAGCAGTGTTCGTTCTCCGCTTAAGAAATGACAAGGACGACCTGGGTTTAGCCATGACACGCACCGACCGGTGCATGGAGACGCAAGCCACAAGCCCAACAAAGAAGAGACCAACGAAGAGCAGAACAGCACAGTGCCAAGCTAGGCATGAACAGAAACAATGTTCAGTTTACAGCTCAAATTGATGCAAACCATCAGAACGAGGAAAACAATATTAACCAGTCTGATCTAGGTCAAACCAGAAAAAGCGTCCATGTTGATGTCAGTTCACGCCGTTGTAGGATCCGGTCCGGTCCCCCCTCTGAAGTAGTCCCCCGGGGGACCAATTCGTGGCAAAAACTGCTCTATAATGGTCCCCCCTTAGACATCCAGCCTCGTCTTTCAAGCCATTTTCAATCTATATCTTCGTCCGGTATTATGTAGTGCACAGACAGCAATCTCTTTGTTTGACTATATTTTGCAGAAAATAAAATAGATCTGATTTATAATGCCGTTCAAAAGAAAAATGACATGAAATAAAATGAATAATAAATAAATACTGATAAGAAGAAATGAAACCAGTCTCTGATTCTTTCCTTTCTTTTCTCTAAAATTGCTGGTAACATTACTAACATTGTAACAAGAAAAACGAGGCTGGATGTCTAAGGGGGGACCATTATAGAGCAGTTTTTGCCACGAATTGGTCCCCCGGGGGACTACTTCAGAGGGGGGACCGGACCGGATCCTACACCGTGAAGCACGTGCCAGTGACCCTAGCTTGTCCACCCCACCACATTCCAATGTGTCAATGCTCGCCCCCCTGAATGCCGCAGAGCTTGCTCCACGCATGAATGACGACACATCTGACCCAGATAGCACGCTGTGTATCAACAAACAAGTAAGCCTGTCTTGTGTGCATGAAAACATTGACACCGCCAACCAGTCTTCTGAAGTTAGGGCAAAGGAAGCTCCGTTGTTCGATATACTTTCAACGCTGCCTGAGAACAAGAAAGCAAAGCTGAAATCTACGTTCAGGAACAATAGGTTTGAGAAAATAGTATGTCAGACCAAAGGTGGCAAGAAAACGCTGCTTGCTGAAAGTGACGACTGCATTCTAGTGTTACCTACGGAGAGGACAGCAGGTGAACAGGGTCCGCCTCAAGGAAGAAATTGAGCAACTAAACACAGACTTGCATGACTATGTGCGTCTAATACGAACATTCCTCGAGACTGGAGAAAGACCGTGAATGTCTCTGCCTCTGTGTTGATATAAACAGCATCGTTATTCGCGATCGATCACATTGACATTGGTCTCAGACTAAAGACACTGTCGACTTGGATGTGACCAAGTGGATACTAATGACGGGTTCGGTTTTCCACCCGGTGTATTTTTTGTACCGTTCCTTCGTTGCGCGTGATGTGTAATATCCCCATTGCAAGGGGCCGATGGCCTATAGCAATTAAACTTTCGTATTCGTATTCGTATTCTCTCTCTAATTGTCGCTGAAGGTTTTGTTGTTGCTGTATTTATTGTTCGGTTGTATGTATATATTAGGCAGCATTGATGTGCATGATTATTGATAGAGAAAAGCTTGGAACAAACTACTGTGTATTTTGCATACGTTTAAATATCATGTTTTCTATTTTTTCTGTGATTCATGTGTACCCCCCCCCCATTGAAAGGGGCTGTAGGCCCATATTCAATTAAACAGTCTCTCTCTCTCTCTCTTTCTCTCTCTCTCTCTCTCTCTCTCTCTCTCTCTCTCTCTCTCTCTCTCTCTCTCTCTCTCTCTCTCTCTCCCCCTTTTTTTTTTTTGGGGGGGGGGGGTGGTAAAATAGATTAGTCCCTCTTTAGGACGAGGGCCAGATGCAAAAAAGCATATCTATGCTTATTCTTGTTACCCTTAAAAATAAAGATTTGTCCTTGTCATTATCTCTCTCTTTTTTTCTCAACAAGAAGAATGGAAGAGCTTGCGAGATACATGTACTGTTAGACATTATGGATATGAACATCAGAACAAAACTTTTTTCAAATCAGACCGGCATGGTCTTTGAGCAGATTTTTCCTGATTCTGCACATTTTTAACTTTCATCCCTGTACATTTGACTAAAGTAACCTCTGACATAAACACTTCGTCACTCACTGTACATTTGACTAAAGTAACCTCTGACATAAACACTTTGTCACTCACTGTACATTTGACTAAAGTAACCTCTGACATAAACACTTCGTCACTCACTGTACATTTGACTAAAGTAACCTCTGACATAAACACTTCGTCACTCACTGTACATTTGACTAAAGTAACCTCTGACATAAACACTTTGTCACTCACTGTACATTTGACTAAAGTAACCTCTGACATAAACACTTCGTCACTCACTGTACATTTGACTAAAGTAACCTCTGACATAAACACTTCGTCACTCACTGTACATTTGACTAAAGTAACCTCTGACATAAACACTTCGTCACTCACTGTACATTTGACTAAAGTAACCTCTGACATAAACACTTCGTCACTCACTGTTGCTGTTGTCATCCAAAAACAAATAGACTGCCAACGTTCAAAATCAAACATTTTTGGCTCACGTAAGTGTAGCCTATGCGATCGTAACTTTGTCTGTCTGTGCGTGCGTATGTGCGTGCGTGTGTATGTCTGTGGTAGAAACTTTAACATTTCGTCATTTGAAGACGTCACATTATGACGTAAGAGGGTTAGACGTCACGCGAAGGAATTACTGAAAGTCTCGGTCATAGTTATTTTGAGCGGGCCGAGACTAGTTGGCAGTCGTGTCCCTGTAAGTAGGCTACATGCAGACAGACAGATCTAGATCTAGTGTCTCGCTTTCTTGCACAGTGTCACGTATGCTTACTGTGTGTGTGTGTGTGTGTATGTGTGACGGAGTGATTGAGTTTGTGTTACTGTTTGTCGATTTCTTACGTGAGCCTTGAAGGCTTCGCCTCTTGTTGTTATGAGATTATCCCATCAAAAGTTCACGTGACAGCAAGTCTTCCTGTAAGACAACTGCTCATGTTTTTCTTAACTTCTACCTTTAATCTACGACAGGTTTCCTCTCTCTCTCTCTCTCTCACAATCATTGAACAGCCCGTACTGTGTCTCTGTATACACGTTCATCATTGTAATTTAAGTCTCTCTTTAGAACGAGGGCCAGATGTAAAAAATGAAATCACTGCTTATTCTATTACCTAGCTAAATGAAGAATTGTCATTGTTGCCAGGATCGGCCTCGTGGTCACAAGTCCAAGGAGAGTGACGCTGTGGAGGAGGGGGAAGAGGACAAAGAAGAAGAGGAGGAGGAGGATATTTCACCTGGTGCTGCGTCACCGGACGATCCCCCCATTGTCATTGTACGTGCAACTTTTCTTACCTTAGTCTTTTGTTGGAGTGTGAGCCAGGGAGAGACATGTGTGCTTAAGCATACACACAGATACAAGAAACGACTACAACCAGAAACACACACACACACACATACACACACACACACACGCACACACATGGACATACGCACACTCGTACACGTACACACACATCTCCATACATCTTTTTGGTACACGTCACATGTGGAACTGTGTCTGTGATTGAGCCAAGCCAGGCTTTTAAACTATGACACCTTGTTTCAGGTAACTCTCTGGATGGAATACTTCAGAGAGATGAAGTTGACAGACTGATATATTTTGTCATTTTGTTCAGATTCAAAGTCGCTTGTTCAATTCAATGCTTGTTATTCTCTCAGGTGTATACTCCAGCCTTAATGCTTGTTATTCTCTCAGGTGTATACTCCAGCCTTAATGCTTGTTATTCTCTCAGGTGTATACTCCAGCCTTAATGCTTGTTATTCTCTCAGGTGCCAGGAGATTGGTTCTGCATACTTCTCACTTCATCTATTGCACATGTCCTATGCATTTAAAGCGTTCACTTCCCTTTATTTCTCAGATTTTACATGTCCTATGCATTTAAAGTGCTCACTTCCCTTGTTTCTCAGATTTTACATGTCCTATGCATTTAAAGTGCTCACTTCCCTTTGTTTCTCAGATTTTACATGTCCTATACATTTAAAGTGCTTACTTCCCTTTGTTTCTCAGATTTTACATGTCCTATACATTTAAAGCGCTGACTTCCCTTTGTTTCTCAGATTTTACATGTCCTATGCATTTAAAGTGCTCACTTCCCTTTGTTTCTAAGATTTCAAAATAGCTCTGGCTCATTTGTTTAAGACTCTCTGAAATTTAGTTCTCTATTTCAAACACTTCTTCTAAACTTGTGTTTCAGATTCAGGGCAGCTCGTTTCAGATCACGCCCCTGGACGGCACCCACCCCTTGCTGATCTTGATCAACCCCAAGAGCGGGGGCAAGCAGGGGGCGCGACTCCTGCGCAAGTTCCAGTACATGCTCAACCCAAGGCAGGTCTACGACATGATCAAGGAGGGGCCCATGGTGGGGTGAGTCCAAACTCTTCTTGAGTGAATGCAATAGTGAGAGAATGGCACAGCAAAGCTGTACTTAGCCATGTTTCTTTCGAATACATCACATTATTACACAAATTACGACAAAAGCTCTGTTGGGTTTGTATGGGTTGTGAATGCCCTTGCGTTTTACCCAGAAAAACATTGGAGGTGCCAATTACTAGTTGGAAACACAGGAGCATGTGTGAAGTTATTTACAGGCAAATCCAGCTAACTCACAAACGGTTAAGTCAAAAATTCGCTTAGCACAAAAAAAAATTCTGGTCCGGAATTATCCCTCTTTATCTACATGTACAAAGTACCCTGAGCTCGAAATGGGATTTCTCTTACGTAAGTCGAAAGACGGATAGCACACAACAGAAAGTCAGTCCCAAAGACAAAGTTTACTCTATATTTACTACAGCAACTCGAAACACGAAACTTGGCGTCTCACACTAGCGCATTGTGTAACCTTATTCCCTTCTTCTCTACACGGACGCCACACCGACTGGTCAGTCGGCACGCCTCGATCATTACGCATTATGCAATCACAAGCCCTTTGCTGTGTGCAGCAATAAAGTATGAACTGAAGTTAGGAGGGGGCGAGGAGTAAGGAGGGGCGAGTGGTACTCACAGTGTGTGTTTGTGTGTGTTCTTATGGTTGGAGAATGAAGTGACAAGAATTCAAATTGTGGGTTGCCTCTCATTCAGTACTTGTAATCTGAACACAGCTGCCTGTCCAGACACTGACCTTCTTACCTGGGGTCAATGACCGAGTTTTTATCTGAGAGGAAACTGTTTTACAACATGTGAAAGTCTCTGAAGGATTGGTCAGCGCAGGATAAGATAAGAGAGGGGGTGAAGTGAATAGCGCAAAGAGGAGGGAGGGGGGGGGGGGGTTGCTATTTTGACTGCTGATGCAATCGCCAGCGGCTCGTGGCACTGGAGGGGTGATGACACGGTCAAGTGAGGTGGAGGGGGGTAGCTGTCAAGCCAATGTGTCTGGCCTTGATTGGTGGTAGTCCTGAGTCCTTCTCAAAGTGGGCGAGAGGGGGATGATTGGGCAGTAGAGAAGTGACAGATTTTGAGATCGCTGAGAAAATTAGGTGAGTGACGTAATTCACGAGTGACGTTTCAGTCAGCTTGCTTCTTGTTCGTTTGTTCTTTTGTTTTGTTCTTTTTTGTTCATGTCGTCACCCATGCGTCAGTAATGTGACGTAAGTTTAGTACTATGACCAAGTCGAAATTTCGGATAGGACACAATAACAATTCGGTCCCTTCAATTTCGTCTTATCCGGATTGGCCTGTATCTGAGAAAAAGCAAGAGTATTCACTCTTTCACTACCCATACAATCACAAAAGAGTTGTTTCCGAAAATTGTCTATTTAACTACAAGGAGCTACCCTACTTACTAGACTGAGAAAGCTTTGCTTGTAGCTAAGAAACGAGGTCGCTAACTGTTGGCTTTCCATTACTGTACCAGTTTACTTCATTTTTCACTGCTAGAGGTACATGCAGCAGCTACACATGGTTTGCTAGCCCTGCACCAAATTGAATACATGTAGTAGTGCTAGTGTTCATTCAGATTGAGTGAATTTTAGAATTGTGCCAAGTGTCTTTAACGCTTTATATATATGAAGTCTTATATTGCGCGCGTATCTCCAGACTCGGACTCAAGGCGCAGGGATCTATTTATGCTGTGTGAGATGGAATTTTTTACACAATACATCACGCATTCACATCGACCAGCAGATCGCAGCCATTTCGGCGCATATCCTACTTTTCACAGCCTATTATTCCAAGTCACACGGGTATTTTGGTGGACATTGTTTTATCTATGCCTATACAATTTTGCCAGGAAAGACCCTTTTGTCAATCGTGGGATCTTTTAACGTGCACACCCCAATGTAGTGTACACGAAGCGACCTCGGTTTTTCGTCTCATCCGAAAGACTAAGCACTTGAACCCACCACCTAGGTTAGGAAAGGGGGGAGAAAATTGCTAACGCCCTGACCCAGGGTCGAACTCTCAACCTCTCGCTTTCGAGCGCAAGTGCGTTACCACTCGGCCACCCAGTCCTCACTGGGTAAAGCTAAAAAGGTGGCTTGCATAAACCAAAGAGGGAACCATGGATCATCTTGTTAGTACAGTGGAACCCCCTTTTAAGACCCCCCAATTTAAGTGTTTCTCCCACCCCCCCCCCCCCCCCCCCCTTTTTAGACCTTGTTACATTTAGTCAAGTTTTGACTAAATGTTTTAACATAGAGGGGGAATCGAGACGAGGGTCGTGGTGTATGTGTGTGTGTGTCTGTCTGTCTGTGCGTGTGTGTGTGTAGAGCGATTCAGACTGAACTACTGGACCGATCTTTATGAAATTTTACATGAGAGTTCCTGGTAATGATATCCCCGGACGTTTTTTTCATTTTTTCGATAAATGTCTTTGATGACGTCATATCCGGCTTTTTGTAAAAGTTCAGGCGGCACTGTCACACCTTCATTTTTCAATAAAATTGATTGAAATTTTAGCCAAGCAATCTTCGACGAAGGCCGGACTTCGGTATTGCATTTCAGCTTGGTGGCTTAAAAATTAATTAATGACTTTGGTCATTAAAAATCTGAAAATTGTAAAAAAAACAAAAAACACTGGAGCCCCCCTTTACGACATCCAAACATCTGAGAAAATCAGGTCTTAAAAAGGAGGGAGTCTTAACAGGGGGGTAAATTTACAGAGGTTATGAACAAAAAGTCTGAGAAAACAGGGTCTTAAAAAGGAGGGAGTCTTAAAATGGGGGTAAATTTACAGAGGTTATGAACAAAAAGTCTGAGAAAACAGGGTCTTAAAAGGGAGGAAGGCTTCAATTGGCCGGGGAGGGGGGGGGGGGGGGGGTGTCTTGTCTTAAAAGGGAGGTTCCAATTTGTATCAACATTAAAGAAAATATGGCATGACACAAAGTCTGGCCTTTGTGCTAATCAGACCCATTGAAATATATTTGATTGTTGATTTGTCGACAGGCTGCAGTTCTTCAAAGACGTACCCAACGCAAGAGTGCTAGTGTGTGGAGGCGACGGTACCGTGGGCTGGTTGCTGGATACCATGGGTATGTCAACATTCGCATAGGTTTCACCTGCTTGTCTATTCTCTAGCAAGACATAAATCATCTGTGAAATACTCGGTCATTGATTAGGCTTCAAAATGATATTATGTGGGAGGAGACTTGTGGCTTGATCCTTTACAAATCAGTCAAACGATAACTTGATCCTTTACAAATCAGTCAAACGATAACTTGATCCTTTACAAATCAGTCAAACGATAACTTGATCCTTTACAAATCAGTCAAACGATAACTTGATCCTTTACAAATCAGTCAAACGATAACTTGATTTTTTTCTAGATCGTGTTTCCCAGGCTGAAGCTATATAATTACAGGAAAGTCTAATTACAGGAAAGTCTAATTACAAGAAAGTCTAATTACAGGAAAGTCTAATTACAGGAAAGTCTAATTACAGGAAAGTCTAATTACAGGAAAGTCTAATTACAGGAAAGTCTAATTACAGGAAAGTCTAATCATAAATGTAGTTGTCATCTGTCTGCACGTGCCATTGGTTAACGTTGTACATTGAACCTGCCCTCAACCACCTCTCAGTAAAGAGCTCCTGCCCTTGCAACAACCTCTCAGTAAAGAGCTCCTGCCCTTGCAACAACCTCTCAGTAAAGAGCTCCTGCCCTTGCAACAACCTCTCAGTAAAGAGCTCCTGCCCTTGCAACAACCTCTCAGTAAAGAGCTCCTGCCCTTGCAACAACCTCTCAGTAAAGAGCTCCTGCCCTTGCAACAACCTCTCAGTAAAGAGCTCCTGCCCTTGCAACAACCTCTCAGTAAAGAGCTCCTGCCCTTGCAACAACCTCTCAGTAAAGAGCTCCTGCCCTTGCAACAACCTCTCAGTAAAGAGCTCCTGCCCTTGCAACCACCTCTCAGTAAAGAGCTCCTGCCCTTGCAACCACCTCTCAGTAAAGAGCTCCTGCCCTTGCAACAACCTCTCAGTAAAGAGCTCCTGCCCTTGCAACAACCTCTCAGTAAAGAGCTCCTGCCCTTGCAACCACCTCTCAGTAAAGAGCTCCTGCCCTTGCAACAACCTCTCAGTAAAGAGCTCCTGCCCTTGCAACCACCTCTCAGTAAAGAGCTCCTGCCCTTGCAACAACCTCTCAGTAAAGAGCTCCTGCCCTTGCAACCACCTCTCAGTAAAGAGCTGCTGCCCTTGCAACAACCTCTCAGTAAAGAGCTCCTGCCCTTGCAACCACCTCTCAGTAAAGAGCTGCTGCCCTTGCAACAACCTCTCAGTAAAGAGCTCCTGCCCTTGCAACAACCTCTCAGTAAAGAGCTCCTGCCCTTGCAACCACCTCTCAGTAAAGAGCTCCTGCCCTTGCAACAACCTCTCAGTAAAGAGCTCCTGCCCTTGCAACAACCTCTCAGTAAAGAGCTCCTGCCCTTGCAACCACCTCTCAGTAAAGAGCTCCTGCCCTTGCAACAACCTCTCAGTAAAGAGCTCCTGCCCTTGCAACAACCTCTCAGTAAAGAGCTCCTGCCCTTGCAACAACCTCTCAGTAAAGAGCTCCTGCCCTTGCAACAACCTCTCAGTAAAGAGCTCCTGCCCTTGCAACAACCTCTCAGTAAAGAGCTCCTGCCCACAACGACCAACCAAAGGATCCTCAATAGTTGGTTTTTTCCTTGTCTGATTCACCTTTCATAGCAACCACCAACTACCTGTGTAAATAACGACCACCAACTACCTGTGTATATAACAACCACCAACTACCTGTGTAAATAACGACCACCAACTACCTGTGTATATAACAACCACCAACTACCTGTGTAAATAACAACCACCAACTACCTGTGTAAATAACAACCACCAACTACCTGTGTATATAACAACCACCAACTACCTGTGTAAATAACAACCACCAACTACCTGTGTATATAACAACCACCAACTACCTGTGTAAATAACAACCACCAACTACCTGTGTATATAACAACCACCAACTACCTGTGTAGATAACAACCACCAACTACCTGTGTAGATAACAACCACCAATTACCTGTGTGTATAACAACCACCAACTACCTGTGTAGATAAGAACCACCAACTACCTGTGTAAATAACGACCACCAACTACCTGTGTAAATAACAACCACCAACTACCTGTGTAGATAACAACCACCAACTACCTGTGTAGATAACAACCACTTCTGGTCAGTCCCTTGGATGGTGTTTATAGACGGGTTTGATTGTAATATTTTGTGTGTGTGCTCGTCTCATTAGCTGTTGTCAGACCAGATGCGTTATTTGTGTTTCAGACAAGATCACCTTCAAGAAGCAGCCACCAGTGTCAGTGTTACCGCTAGGGACTGGCAATGACCTGGCTCGCTGTTTGTGCTGGGGTGGAGGTGAGAGCCGGTAAAACTGTATCCATCTCTGACTTGATAGATCTACTCCAAGCTCTCGGACCCAAGACTGGCAGCTTATGAGGGGCTGGCTGTATGGTGCTACGATTTAACAGCAATTGCTACGCCAAGCTAAAGATTCCTACTCTTAATCAAATTATCACAAGCATGCAAAAGTTCCCTTCTTTTTTTGTGGGACCTCGTACTCATTTCTGCTTCCCACTCCGTGTCACAACATGGGTCATAAACAGACCTGGGAACCCATACGATTTCGCCGTATTTTGTACGCATGATTGTCGAGAATACGCTCAGTACGGTCAGTGGGAAAAAAATACGACGAGAAAAATTCCTAGACTACTTTTCTTCACAAGCCCATCCTGAAGCCGATCCAGTATTTTGGCACATGATTACGTCACTATATTAGCCGCCGTCGAAAAAAATATAATCGGATCGTGTCAATCAATCAAAACAACCAGGCAAACGAAAGTACGGTATTTGGCGAAATCGGCTCTGAGAATAAACAAGTGAAACAAAGAAGAAAAGTGAAAAAGTTTGAAGAAAAATATCACACACACACAATTTGTAACCAACACACACATGTAGTCCCGCCCGGAATAAGCTTTTTTGGGATGATTTACGACTTTAGCGCACATTTCGAGCAGACGAAAACACAACATGGCGGCTCTCGCTCCTCCAACTATCGCGAGACACAAAAAAACGAAATCGTGCGCGCGCGCGAGATCCTGATACATCCGGTGTTTCTCTGTACGCTTGTCACGACGACTTGTTGACAAACGAAGATTCGCGAAAGAAAGAGAAAAGCGCCGAGCCTTGAGTAGAGAGCTAATAAAGTACCGGTAATCGCTAATCGAGCGAAATGAAAATCCGCGGCGACTTCCATTAGGTGAATGCTATTCAAGTTTAGGTAACGTTTTAGCCGCATCTTTTTATAAGCTGCAATGCGATATTTTTTTTTTTTTTAAGTCGCGGCTTGTAGTCTGTCAAATACGGTACAGTTTTTGTCAGTAAAACTTCAAAAAAGCATGTTTTAAATGTATAGGTAAACTTAATTAACGGTGTGACGGACGCGCATGAGGCATGTTTTAATCATGGATGTGCAAACGCTGTGTGGAGTACGCTCATTTTTTGACTCACATGCGAAGCAAAAGTGAGTCTATGTACTCACCCGAGTCGTCCGTCCGTCCGTCCGGCCGTCCGGAAAACTTTAACGTTGGATATTTCTTGGACACTATTCAGTCTATCAGTACCAAATTTGGCAAGATGGTGTATGATGACAAGGCCCCAAAAAACATACATAGCATCTTGACCTTGCTTCAAGGTCAAGGTCGCAGGGGCCATAAATGTTGTCTAAAAAACAGCTATTTTTCACATTTTTCACATTTTCTCTGAAGTTTTTGAGATTCAATACCTCACCTATATATGATATATAGGGCAAAGTAAGCCCCATCTTTTGATGCCAGTTTGGTTTACCTTGCTTCAAGGTCAAGGTCACAGGAGCTCTTCAAAGTTGGATTGTATACATATTTTGAAGTGACCTTGACCCTGAACTATGGAAGATAACTGTTTCAAACTTAAAAATTATGTGGGGCACATGTTATGCTTTCATCATGAGACACATTTGGTCACATATGATCAAGGTCAAGGTCACTTTGACCCTTATGAAATGTGACCAAAATAAGGTAGTGAACCACTAAAAGTGACCATATCTCATGGTAGAAAGAGCCAATAAGCACCATTGTCTTGAATTAACAGCTTTGTGTTGCATGACCTTGGATGACCTTGACCTTGGGTCAAGGTCACATGTATTTTGGTAGGAAAAATGTGTAAAGCAGTTCTTAGTGTATGATGTCATTGCTAGGTTTAGTTATTTGACCTTGACCCTGAAGGTCAAGGTCATGTAAAGGTCAAGGTCAAGCATGTGAGTCGTATGGGCTTTGCCCTTCTTGTTTGAAAATACACCAAGTTTGTTTGAGAATACTCAAAGTGCAAAACAGGGGTTCCCAGGTCTGCATAAAACATGGTCTACACCATAAAGTGGCACTACAGATACTCTCACCCAGGCTGTGCATGTATCGGTATTGTATATCATTAATGTTGTCAATTTATTTTGCTTGCAGGCTATGAGGGAGAGAACTTGCTGAAGATCCTGCAGAAGATCGAGCGCAGTACGCCGGTGATGATGGACCGCTGGCAGATCGAGTTCAGCAAACCGGAGGGGGAGGACGAACAGGACGGCGACCCCATCCCATACAACATCATCAACAACTACTTCTCCATCGGCGTGGTCAGTACTGAGTAGTGACTAGTTGATTGTTACGTCCTCTTAGGACCAATTGGTCTATCTTGGGACAGGTACAGTGGAACCTCCCTTTTAAGACCTCCAAAAATATGAGAATCGTGTCTTAAAAAGGAGTGAGTCTTAAAATGGGGATAAAGTTACAAACATTATGAACAGAAGATCTGAAAAAACAAGGTCTTAACAAGCAGACATGGGACTGGTCCGATTTTTATCGGAATTCCGATATTTTCCTTAGCTCACAGACCATTCTTGAGATCGATGCAAATTCGTTGAGAAAAAAGGGGGGGGGGGAGTTGGTATGAACCGTTCAGCTGAAGCTATCTGCGTCTGAAGTCAGTGCATTCGCACCCCAGCACTCGCGTGAACCCATAGGTGGTGGTATGAACCGTTCAGCTGAAGCTGTCTGCGACTGAAGTCAGTGCATTCGCACCCCAGCACTCGCGTGAACCCATAGCAGTATCATGGGTCGCGTTTGATTGGCTGTTGATCTCCGACGATTATTGCCGAGGCTTAATTATTCACCGATGGTTGTTTTGATTGGCTCCCGACCTCCAAACATCGAAGGTGAACAATGTAGCATCATGGCGTCTGGAATCCGTATTGTTTTGTCGGCTGTGGAAGCTCTTACGATCGACGACCAAAGTGTGAAAAACAAGTGGAAAGCCAACTGGCTGTCAGAAGAAGTGACAGTCACTATCAACAAGAAAGAAAGGCGCCAGCTCATTGGCGACAGTATCGCCAAAATATCCATTCCCGGTCAGGCCGTGTGCACGTGGTGCGACAACGGCCACTGCGTGGTGAATAATACGGACTTGGTGGAAAAAAGGTGTTGGTTCGTCACATTGAAAGCAAGAAGCACAGAGGGCTCTTGGAAGCACGTCAGACAACAACCTCCGTTGTTTCTGCAACCGAGATAAGCTTTCTTATAAATCTGAATCTCTCTCTCTCTCTCTCTCTCTCTCTCTCTCTCTCTCTCTCTCTCTCTCTCTCTTTCCCTCCATCCTGTCTGCGCTGAGCCGGTGACCCGCAGTTGCTGGTAGGCCTGAATAAGGAAAATTAACACCTCAACTCAAGGCAAAACAACCGATTTATAGATTAGAACCTTTTTTTGGGGGGTGGGGGGGAGAGGAGGTGCACTCTGTTCAGACATTGTAGCAGCTTTGATGAGTTATCTTGATTGCTTTTTGGCTCACGTAAGTGTAGCCTATGCGATCGTAACAATACAATACAATACAATACAATAACTTTATTAATCTCTAAAAGAGAAATTACATTGCTGAGCGTTTGTGTCCGTAATAATAACATACATAAAACATTCAAAATAAACATTTGTTCTTTGTCCTGAGAAAATATAGCACATTGGTTATCACATAAGAAAGTATATTAAAAATAAATTAACATGCATTCACCATCAACAATGCACAAAAGAAAGTCAGCACCTTGCCGGTTATCACATGTTGTCTAAGATTAAGAGAGTAGAATGCAAAACAAAATCAACAATACTGAAACAATACAGAACACTGACCCCGTGCATCAGAGCGACAACACCAGCATCTACCGCCCCACCTGAGAATTGAAGATGTGAATTGCAGATGGAATGAACGAATTTCTGTAGCGTGTGGATCTTGCGGTTGGTTGTCTGAATCTGTTGCTCCTGTCTGTCCGTCTACTGTCAAATTCCGGTCTGAGTGGGTGCGAGTCGTCAGCCAAAATCTTCTGTACCTTGTCAGTCAGTCGTCGTTCATGTGTTGATGTGAAATTGTCCTGCTTCCTCCCAACCACCCCACTTGCTTTCCTGATGAATTTATCTAATCTATCCCTGTCTTGCTTGTTGATGTTGCCACCCCAACACACGGAGCCAAAGTACAACACACTATTGCACGTTGAAGTGTAAAACATCTGAAGGATTTCTTGTCTGATGTTAAAAGACCTGAGTTTTCTCAAAAAGTACAGGCGAGAGTGGAGTTTCTTCACAAGGGCATCAGAGTTTGGTTTCCATGTCAACGTATTGTCTATAATCACCCCCAAATACTTATACTGCTCTACCTTCTCTACGACCTCCCCCTTGATCACTATCTCCCTGTGTACATGTTCCCCCCTCCTGTTGTCCATTATCATTTCCTTTGTCTTCCCCACATTAAGCTCTAAATAGTTGTTTTCACACCACCCCACAAACCTATCTACCTCCTGCCTGTAGTCAGAGTCGTCGTCAACAGTCAGCAGTCCGGTCAGTCCAGTGTCGTCAGCAAACTTGGTTATGGGGCAGGAGTCACTAGAACTTCTGAAATCTGCTGTGTAGAGAGAAAAAAGAAAAGGTGAGAGTACTGTGCCTTGTGGTGCCCCTGTGTTTGTGCAGATTGTGTCTGAAACTGATTGCCCCCCCACCCTAACATACTGTGGCCTGTTTGTCAGGTAGTCCATAACCCAGAGGATGGTGGCTGCTGGGACATTCATGCTAAAAAGCTTCTCCGCCATTAAATGAGGCTGTATAGTATTAAAAGCGCTGGAAAAATCAAAGAACATCAAGCGAATATAAGAGCCAGGCTTTTCTAAATGAGAGTAGATCTTGTTTAAAACATTCAACACAGCATCATCAACACTCCTGTTTTTCCTGTATGCAAACTGACATGGATCAATAAAATCTTTCACACAATCACTCAATTTGAACAAAACAACTCTCTCAAAGACTTTCATACAAACAGAAGTAAGTGCCACAGGTCTCAGGTCATTGTCTGTCTGTGCGTGTGTGCGTGTGTGTGTATGTCTGTGGTAGAAACTTTAACATTTGAAGACGTCACATTATGGCGTAAGAGGGTTAGACGTCACGCGAAGGAATTACTGACAGTCTCGGTCATTGTCATTTTGAGCGAGCCGAGACTAGTTGGGAGTCGTGTCCCTGTAAGTTGTTTAAAATGCAAAAACATATTATTCTTGTGGTTTTTATAGCTTTTTAAAAAGGCATGATCTATTTTTTTGCTATCAGGAGAGGCCCCAAAATGGCCTTTATAATTCTAAAATTCATTTTCCGTCAGGGGGGCTTTGCCCCCCTGAACCCCCCACCGGGGCGTTGCCCCTGGACCCCGGCTTAGTTTCCTACTTTTTGAACATTTGCTGGTCTCATGCCTGAACAAGAGGCGAAGCCATCAAGGCTCACGTAAGAAATCGACAAACAGTAACACAAACTCAATCACTCCGTCACACACACACACACACACACACACACACACACACACACACACACACACACACACACACCACCGGTGCACACACACACACACACACACACACACACACACACACACACACACACACACACACACACACACACACACACACACACAGAGAAAGAGCATAGGTGAAACTGTGCAAGAAAGCGAGACACTAGATCTAGATCTGTCTGTCTGCATGTAGCCAACTTACAGGGACACGACTGCCAACTAGTCTCGGCGCGCTCAAAATAATAATGACCGAGACTTTCAGTACTTCCTTCGCGTGACGTCTAACCCTCTTACGTCATAATGTGACGTCAATGTAATGTGACGTCTTCAAATGTTAGAGTTTCTACCACAGACATACACACGCACGCACGCACATACGCACGCACAGACAGACAAAGTTACGATCGCATAGGCTACACTTACGTGAGCCAAAAAAGAGTGAGTCTTAAAATGGGGATACATTTACAGACATTATGAACAGAAGATCTGAGAAAACAAGGTCTTAAAAAGGGAAAAGTGTTAGAGGCGTCTTAAGAGGTGGGTTCCACTGTAGTGGGACTGGGTGGCCGAGTGGTAACGCACTGGGTGGCCGAGTGGTAACGCACTGGGTGGCCGAGTGGTAACGCACTTGGTGGCCGAGTGGTAACGCACTTGGTGGCCGAGTGGTAACGCACTGGGTGGCCGAGTGGTAACGCACTGGGTGGCCGAGTGGTAACGCACTTGGTGGCCGAGTGGTAACGCACTGGGTGGCCGAGTGGTAACGCACTTGGTGGCCGAGTGGTAACGCACTGGGTGGCCGAGTGGTAACGCACTGGGTGGCCGAGTGGTAACGCACTGGGTGGCCGAGTGGTAACGCACTTGGTGGCCGAGTGGTAACGCACTGGGTGGCCGAGTGGTAACGCACTGGGTGGCCGAGTGGTAACGCACTTGGTGGCCGAGTGGTAACGCACTGGGTGGCCGAGTGGTAACGCACTTGGTGGCCGAGTGGTAACGCACTGGGTGGCCGAGTGGTAACGCACTGGGTGGCCGAGTGGTAACGCACTGGGTGGCCGAGTGGTAACGCACTTGGTGGCCGAGTGGTAACGCACTGGGTGGCCGAGTGGTAACGCACTTGGTGGCCGAGTGGTAACGCACTTGGTGGCCGGGTGGTAACGCACTGGGTGGCCGAGTGGTAACGCACTGGGTGGCCGAGTGGTAACGCACTTGGTGGCCGGGTGGTAACGCACTTGGTGGCCGGGTGGTAACGCACTTGGTGGCCGAGTGGTAACGCACTGGGTGGCCGAGTGGTAACGCACTTGGTGGCCGAGTGGTAACGCACTTGGTGGCCGGGTGGTAACGCACTGGGTGGCCGAGTGGTAACGCACTGGGTGGCCGAGTGGTAACGCACTTGGTGGCCGGGTGGTAACGCACTTGGTGGCCGGGTGGTAACGCACTTGGTGGCCGAGTGGTAACGCACTGGGTGGCCGAGTGGTAACGCACTTGGTGGCCGGGTGGTAACGCACTTGGTGGCCGAGTGGTAACGCACTTGGTGGCCGAGTGGTAACGCACTGGGTGGCCGGGTGGTAACGCACTGGGTGGCCGAGTGGTAACGCACTTGGTGGCCGGGTGGTAACGCACTGGGTGGCCGGGTGGTAACGCACTGGGTGGCCGAGTGGTAACGCACTGGGTGGCCGGGTGGTAACGCACTTGGTGGCCGAGTGGTAACGCACTTGGTGGCCGGGTGGTAACGCACTGGGTGGCCGGGTGGTAACGCACTGGGTGGCCGGGTGGTAACGCACTGGGTGGCCGAGTGGTAACGCACTGGGTGGCCGGGTGGTAACGCACTGGGTGGCCGAGTGGTAACGCACTGGGTGGCCGGGTGGTAACGCACTGGGTGGCCGAGTGGTAACGCACTGGGTGGCCGAGTGGTAACGCACTTGGTGGCCGGGTGGTAACGCACTTGGTGGCCGAGTGGTAACGCACTTGGTGGCCGAGTGGTAACGCACTTGGTGGCCGGGTGGTAACGCACTTGGTGGCCGGGTGGTAACGCACTTGGTGGCCGAGTGGTAACGCACTGGGTGGCCGAGTGGTAACGCACTTGGTGGCCGGGTGGTAACGCACTTGGTGGCCGAGTGGTAACGCACTTGGTGGCCGAGTGGTAACGCACTGGGTGGCCGGGTGGTAACGCACTGGGTGGCCGAGTGGTAACGCACTTGGTGGCCGGGTGGTAACGCACTGGGTGGCCGGGTGGTAACGCACTGGGTGGCCGAGTGGTAACGCACTGGGTGGCCGGGTGGTAACGCACTTGGTGGCCGAGTGGTAACGCACTTGGTGGCCGGGTGGTAACGCACTGGGTGGCCGGGTGGTAACGCACTGGGTGGCCGGGTGGTAACGCACTGGGTGGCCGAGTGGTAACGCACTGGGTGGCCGGGTGGTAACGCACTGGGTGGCCGAGTGGTAACGCACTGGGTGGCCGGGTGGTAACGCACTGGGTGGCCGAGTGGTAACGCACTGGGTGGCCGAGTGGTAACGCACTTGGTGGCCGGGTGGTAACGCACTTGGTGGCCGAGTGGTAACGCACTTGGTGGCCGAGTGGTAACGCACTTGGTGGCCGGGTGGTAACGCACTTGGTGGCCGGGTGGTAACGCACTTGGTGGCCGAGTGGTAACGCACTGGGTGGCCGAGTGGTAACGCACTTGGTGGCCGGGTGGTAACGCACTTGGTGGCCGAGTGGTAACGCACTTGGTGGCCGAGTGGTAACGCACTGGGTGGCCGGGTGGTAACGCACTGGGTGGCCGAGTGGTAACGCACTTGGTGGCCGGGTGGTAACGCACTGGGTGGCCGGGTGGTAACGCACTGGGTGGCCGAGTGGTAACGCACTGGGTGGCCGGGTGGTAACGCACTTGGTGGCCGAGTGGTAACGCACTTGGTGGCCGGGTGGTAACGCACTGGGTGGCCGGGTGGTAACGCACTGGGTGGCCGGGTGGTAACGCACTGGGTGGCCGAGTGGTAACGCACTGGGTGGCCGGGTGGTAACGCACTGGGTGGCCGAGTGGTAACGCACTGGGTGGCCGGGTGGTAACGCACTGGGTGGCCGAGTGGTAACGCACTGGGTGGCCGAGTGGTAACGCACTTGGTGGCCGGGTGGTAACGCACTTGGTGGCCGAGTGGTAACGCACTGGGTGGCCGAGTGGTAACGCACTTGGTGGCCGGGTGGTAACGCACTTGGTGGCCGAGTGGTAACGCACTTGGTGGCCGAGTGGTAACGCACTGGGTGGCCGGGTGGTAACGCACTGGGTGGCCGAGTGGTAACGCACTTGGTGGCCGGGTGGTAACGCACTGGGTGGCCGGGTGGTAACGCACTGGGTGGCCGAGTGGTAACGCACTGGGTGGCCGGGTGGTAACGCACTTGGTGGCCGAGTGGTAACGCACTTGGTGGCCGGGTGGTAACGCACTGGGTGGCCGGGTGGTAACGCACTGGGTGGCCGGGTGGTAACGCACTGGGTGGCCGAGTGGTAACGCACTGGGTGGCCGGGTGGTAACGCACTGGGTGGCCGAGTGGTAACGCACTGGGTGGCCGGGTGGTAACGCACTGGGTGGCCGAGTGGTAACGCACTGGGTGGCCGAGTGGTAACGCACTGGGTGGCCGAGTGGTAACGCACTGGGTGGCCGAGTGGTAACGCACTGGGTGGCCGGGTGGTAACGCACTGGGTGGCCGGGTGGTAACGCACTGGGTGGCCGGGTGGTAACGCACTGGGTGGCCGGGTGGTAACGCACTGGGTGGCCGAGTGGTAACGCACTGGGTGGCCGGGTGGTAACGCACTGGGTGGCCGAGTGGTAACGCACTGGGTGGCCGAGTGGTAACGCACTGGGTGGCCGGGTGGTAACGCACTGGGTGGCCGAGTGGTAACGCACTGGGTGGCCGGGTGGTAACGCACTTGACTGGGTGGCCGAGTGGTAACGCACTTGACTGGGTGGCCGAGTGGTAACGCACTTGGTGGCCGAGTGGTAACGCACTTGGTGGCCGGGTGGTAACGCACTTGGTGGCCGGGTGGTAACGCACTTGGTGGCCGGGTGGTAACGCACTTGGTGGCCGGGTGGTAACGCACTTGGTGGCCGGGTGGTAACGCACTTGGTGGCCGGGTGGTAACGCACTTGGTGGCCGGGTGGTAACGCACTTGGTGGCCGGGTGGTAACGCACTTGACTGGGTGGCCGAGTGGTAACGCACTTGACTGGGTGGCCGAGTGGTAACGCACTTGACTGGGTGGCCGAGTGGTAACGCACTTGACTGGGTGGCCGAGTGGTAACGCACTTGACTGGGTGGCCGAGTGGTAACGCACTTGACTGGGTGGCCGAGTGGTAACGACTGGGTGGCCGAGTGGTAACGACTGGGTGGCCGAGTGGTAACGACTGGGTGGCCGAGTGGTAACGACTGGGTGGCCGAGTGGTAACGACTGGGTGGCCGAGTGGTAACGACTGGGTGGCCGAGTGGTAACGACTGGGTGGCCGAGTGGTAACGACTGGGTGGCCGAGTGGTAACGACTGGGTGGCCGAGTGGTAACGACTGGGTGGCCGAGTGGTAACGACTGGGTGGCCGAGTGGTAACGACTGGGTGGCCGAGTGGTAACGACTGGGTGGCCGAGTGGTAACGACTGGGTGGCCGAGTGGTAACGACTGGGTGGCCGAGTGGTAACGACTGGGTGGCCGAGTGGTAACGACTGGGTGGCCGAGTGGTAACGACTGGGTGGCCGAGTGGTAACGACTGGGTGGCCGAGTGGTAACGACTGGGTGGCCGAGTGGTAACGACTGGGTGGCCGAGTGGTAACGACTGGGTGGCCGAGTGGTAACGACTGGGTGGCCGAGTGGTAACGCACTTGACTGGGTGGCCGAGTGGTAACGCACTTGACTGGGTGGCCGAGTGGTAACGCACTTGACTGGGTGGCCGAGTGGTAACGCACTTGACTGGGTGGCCGAGTGGTAACGCACTTGACTGGGTGGCCGAGTGGTAACGCACTTGACTGGGTGGCCGAGTGGTAACGCACTTGACTGGGTGGCCGAGTGGTAACGCACTTGACTGGGTGGCCGAGTGGTAACGCACTTGACTGGGTGGCCGAGTGGTAACGCACTTGACTGGGTGGCCGAGTGGTAACGCACTTGACTGGGTGGCCGAGTGGTAACGCACTTGCGCTCGGAAGCGAGAGGTTGCGAGTTCGACCCTGGGTCAGGGCGTTAGCAATTTTCTCCCCCCTTTCCTAACCTAGGTGGTGGGTTCAAGTGCTAGTCTTTCGGATGAGACGAAAAACCAAGGTCCCTTCGTGTACACTACATTGGGGTGTGCACGTTAAAGATCCCACGATTGACAAAAGGGTCTTTCCTGGCAAAATTGTATTGGCATAGATAAAAATGTGCACCAAATACCCGTGTTACTTGGAATAATAGGCCGTGAAAAGTAGGATATGCGCCGAAATGGCTGCGATCTGCTGGCCGATGTGAATGCGTGATGTATTGTGTAAAAAAAAAATTTTCCATCTCACACGGCATAAATAAATCCCTGTGCGCGATATAAATTGCATAAAATAAAAATAAAATAAAAAAATCCCTGCGCTTAGAACTGTACCCACGGAATACGCGCGATATAAGCCTCATATTGATTGATTGATTGATAGTAATTGCTATGTGGGGTACAAAACACCAGACAGACAGACATGCTAATAATGAACACCTGGAAAGCTGTTGTTGCAGTATTTCAAAATTGGGCTGAGCGCGAAAATAAGATTAAAAGGAGAATGTGTATTTTTCTCTCAACATGTGGTGTGTATTAATTGACAGGATGCGTCTATCTGTCACCGCTTCCATGTGATGAGGGAAAAACACCCAGAGAAATTCAACAGCAGGTAAGCAAGCTTTTTATACACTGCATGCACACTGTTCTTTCATGTTGATATTCTTGCCATAGTTTTAAGCTATTTTCACTATCCGGTAGCTCAGTTGGTAGAGCACTGGACTTGTGATCGGAAGGTCGCAGGTTCGAATTCGGGCCGGGACGGACACGGGTCAACTTTATGTGCAGACCCAGAGACGGAAGCCATGTCCCACCCCCGTGTCATCACAATGGCACGTAAAAGACCTTGGTCATTCTGCCATAAGTGCAGGTGGCTGAATACACCTAAACACGCAGACACCTGGGTAGCGCGACTCCGTTGCTGCTAGCTTTTCACTGGGAGGAAGCGACCCGAATTTCCCAGCGATGGGACAATAAAGTAATGAAAATGAAAAAAAAATAAACCTTTCACTGCATGTACGTGACATCAGCTGACGTCCTGGGTAACTTGCTTTATTGGGCATCAAACCGTTCAATAAATAACAACAACTGTAAGTTATCAATTCAGGTAGATACAGGTTATGCTTTGTATACAAATATTTCCTGGCAGCGAACAGGTTAATTCAAGTAAACATGTTTTGAATGTGTTGCTGTGACAATCTAAGCACAGTCCCTGCATTGATGACCATACTAGCTCAGTGTTTGTTAACTTAATTCTAATTGCCTTGACAAAGTTTTCTATATGGAGTATAGTTGTCGCATGGCGTATGGCTGCCTGAATGGTGGGGTGAAAACGGTCGTACATGTAAAACCCACTCGGGCAAAAACGTGAGTAAACGTGGGAGTTTCAGGACATGAATGAATGAAGAAGAAGATAATTTATGGAGTATTGTTTCTTCTGTGTCTTGCAGAATGAAGAACAAGCTGTGGTACTTTGAGTTTGGAACGTCTGCCCAGTTCTCCTCAGCCTGCAAAAACCTGCATGAACACATGGACATCATGGTGAGTTGATGCACACACTGTGTGTGTGTTTGTGTGTTTGTGTATGTGTGTGTTTGTGTGTGTGTATGTGTGTGTGTGTATGTGTGTGTTTGTGTATGTGTGTGTGTGTGTGTGTGTGTGTATGTATGTGTTAGGGTGGGTGTGTTGTGTGTGTGTGTGTGAGTGCCTTCTGCCTGTCCTTTTAGAATTTAAATATTGCTCTTTTAGTTGGTGACCAAAGGTGACATATCCCTTACAGACCCGGGAACCCATACAATTTCGTCGTATTTTGTACGCATGATTGTCCGGAGTACGATCAGTATGGTCAGTGGTAAAACATACGACGAGAAAAATTCCTAGCTACTTTTCTTCTCAAGCGCATCCCAAAGCCGATCCAGTATTTTGACTCATGATTACAGTTTTTGCCAGTTATAAATATTGAAATAAACATTTGTTTTAAATGTACTGGTAAACTTGATTAATGGTGCGCATGTGGTAGCATGTTTGAATCATGGATGTTCAAATGCTGTGTGGAGTACGCTCATTTTTCTGAAAAAACACGGTTGTTTGAGAATACTCCAAGTACAAAACAGGGGTTGCCAGGTCTGCCATTCCCATACCTGTCCACCCCCAGTAGGTGTTAGAAGATTATACATCTATCATACCTTTGCACCTACCCCCCAGTGTGACGGCATGTCCCTGGACCTGGCCAACGGACCACGACTGGAGGGGATCGCCCTGCTCAACATCCCCAGCATCTATGGTGGTACAAACCTGTGGGGGGAGAACCCCAGTCAGAAGAAACGTCGCAAGGCGCAGAAAGCCAAGAAAGACAAGGACAAGGAGTTCTCTACCTCCAGCATGTCGTCTGCAGAGCTGGCCATCGCTGTACAAGGTAGGCTGGCTTGTCTGTACTGTAAGCTAGGATAGACAAGGAGTTCTCTACCTCCAGCATGTCGTCTGCAGAGCTGGCCATCGCTGTACAAGGTAGGCTGGCTTGTCTGTACTGTAAGCTAGGATAGACAAGGAGTTCTCTACCTCCAGCATGTCGTCTGCAGAGCTGGCCATCGCTGTACAAGGTAGGCTGGCTTGTCTGTACTGTAAGCTAGGATAGACAAGGAGTTCTCTACCTCCAGCATGTCGTCTGCAGAGCTGGCCATCGCCGTGCAAGGTAGGCTGGGGCTGTTGGAATTTTGGAATGGCCTTACTTACAAAAATCATCCTCAGACAATAAGAGTTGAAACAGCAATGACAGGGTCTCTGTAAGTCAGATGAGCGTGGCTGCTGTTCGGTGTCAAACCTCTTATTATTGATGATCGATGCACTTTCGGAATTTGAGCAATATATATTAAAAAGGGTAAAAATCAAACCACTTGACCTACATGCTTGAAAGTTGGTAACATTATCATCCCACATATTAAGCTAATGTACACCAAACATGAAGCGTTCTAGCACTAAACTGAAGTAAATTGCTATATGTGAATTGGGTAAGTATATTAATCAAATGAAAATGTAATATTAAAATTTTCGATTGTTTCAGATGTTGGTGATTCTATGATCGAGGTGGTAGGCCTGGAGAATATAATGCAAGTTGGTCAGGTCATCGCAGGACTGAGGGGGTCGGGCAAACGTCTGGCGCAGTGCTCACAAGTCGTCATAAGGTCAGTGTCGTGTGACAAGAGTATTAAAATGGATTTCTATTAATCTCATGTATCCTGAAACTGTAACAGTTTTGAAAGAATGTCTGCTATGTGCTACAGCCACTCGTTCCTCCAAGTCTGTTATCATTAGTTATCAACACCCAGCTTCCCTATGCCCACAGGCTAATTTACAGGCCGTCTCCAATTTCACACGAAGACACGAAAGTGAATGAAACAGTGACTTCCCCTTTTTTCTCGGTCCAGTAATCAGAGATACCACCAGTTCCAGACACTTGCTGGATGGAGGGTGTGAGTGTCAGTTGCGCATCTGGAGGCCATTAATCAAATCTTCGTACTCGCAGAAAAATTCCTCCCGATCTTCGCCTTTAAGAGCAGGAAAGTTAATTTGTAAAGTTATATCAGGCATGGGAATTGTCCGCCGAAAGGCAAATTTTCGCCGATTTTATTTTTTTTCCGCCGAAAAAACAAAAGTGTCCGCCGAAAAAATATATGGGGGAGGCAAAAATGGTTCTAAAAACTGAATTTAATGGCACACTTGGAGTTTAGATGACACCAAATTGCACCAATTGGGTTATTTGGAGAGAAAAAAAATCCGGGGGGACATGCCCCCGAACCCCCCTAGCAGGGCTAGGCGCTTCGCACCGTCGACTTTGCCATTACTTACAAATATTCAGCCTTTTTTACTCTTTTCAATTCCCATGCCTGTATATAAACTGTCCCATGCCTGTATATAAACTGTCCCATGCCTGTATATAAACTGTCCCATGCCTGTATATAAACTGTCCCTTGCCTGTATATAAACTGTCCCATGCCTGCATATAAACTGTCCCATGCCTGTATATAAACTGTCCCATGCCTGTATATAAACTGTCCCATGCCTGTATATAAACTGTCCCATGCCTGTATATAAACTGTCCCATGCCTGTATATAAACTGTCCCATGCCTGTATATAAACTGTCCCATGCCTGTGTATAAACTGTCCCATGCCTGTGTATAAACTGTCCTATAAAAGTAAACGTGAATGCATAAGATGTAAGAAACAAAGGGAAGTTAGCGCTCTAAATGCATACAGCAAGAGTAATACAGTGAGTGAGAGTTGTACGGAACCAGTCTCCTGGCACCTGAGAGAATAACAAGCATTGAAATGAGCAAGCTACTTTCAGTTTCATCATCATAAGAAAAGCATTAGAAAAAATACTGTATTTACATGCTGTTAGCCAACAAGCCAAGAAAAGGTGGATTTCAGGGGGGTGGGGGTTTCTTTCTTTCTTTATTTGGTGTTTAACGTCGTTTTCAACCGTTCAAGGTTATATCGCGACCGGAGTGTTCTATGTTTCTCATGAAGTGTTTGCGTTGTCTTACAGAACAAAGAAGCGGTTCCCCATGCAGATAGATGGAGAGCCTTGGATGCAGCCCCCTTGCACGGTTTGTCGCACAACTTTTCACCTGTAATCCTCACATCCAATGTCATCTTGTTTTGGCCAAGCTTGGTGACCATTACTTTTTGCAGTTTGATATTGTGGTCTCTTGTTCATGTAAAAGTGGTGACAGCATTGTTTGTGTTTTTCCTGCATATATGCTATTTGCTCCTGAAGTATTATTGAAATTCACAGAGACAAACTCTGGACATTACTCTGTCTGGTTTGTGTATGAGTTGTCAAAGAGTGAATACTCTTGCTTTTATTGAGGCAAACTTTTCTGATGTGCATCTTATTCACATGGTTAAGGCACATCCCTCGCTTGTGACTGGCATTTAATATCACGTGTGAAAGTTTGCCTCAATACAAGCAAAAGTATTCACTCTTTCACAACTCGTACAAACCCGACAGTTATTTTTGAACATAGTCTATTCTCAGGTATATATCTCTGTCTCTGCCTTGTGTGTGGGGGGGTGTTGTGATTGAACACAGTAGCTCGTGTATTCATACAGGGAATTGTTTGTTTGCACAGATCTTCATTCGCCACAAGAACAAAGTGCCCATGCTGATGGCTCCCCCCTCCAACAAGAAATCCAGGCTGGCCAAACTCTTCAAGAGATAGAACACAGGTCATTTCAACTATCCTGATGACCGAGAGAGTTACAGAGAGACTGTGTGTGTTCTCTTTGTGTCTGTCTGTTTTTGTCTGTCTTCATCTGCCTATTGTGTGTTTGCCTGCGATCGTTTTGTCTGTCTTCATCTGCCTATTGTGTGTTTGCCTGCGATCGTTTTGTCTGTCTTCATCTGCCTATTGTGTGTTTGCCTGCGATCGTTTTGTCTGTCTTCATCTGCCTATTGTGTGTTTGCCTGCGATCGTTTTGTCTGTCTTCATCTGCCTATTGTGTGTTTGCCTGCTATCGTTTTGTCTGTCTTCATCTGCCTATTGTGTGTTTGCCTGCGATCGTTTTGTCTGTCTATCTGCTTTTGTGTCTGAGTGTGTGTTAGGGCAGGGGGCGTAAGTCGCTATGTTTCACACATTTTCATTTTTTTTAAAAAGAGGTGCTTATTTAAGGTATAGGGCATATCCAGCGTCACGGACGAGGCATTCGGACGAACATAAAGGCACGTGGAAATCAACAAAACAACTATATTAAGTTGACAATGATCGAGGATTATGCAACTTGTGACTGTTGTTCTCTGTGAAGTATGAAATAGAGAAATATTTAATTTGTGGGCGAGTTCTTCGATGTTTGATGTGCGTCACGGACGAGGCCAAAATTCTGTCCTATTTTTCAATCACAAAGAAGTAAGTTGATATTTCTGCGAATTGTGTTCGCTGTTTTCGTTCATAGCGATGAAACATTAATGGCAAGCATTGCTCTTTCGGTAAAGATAATTCAAAAAGTTAAAAAATAAATCACATTTCGGAGAAACGCTTGAACATTTGTCACGGACGAGGCCAGTACGCGTCACGGACGAGGCACGTACGAAATGCACTATAGTAGTGACGTCTTCAGGAGATCAACAAATTTTATTATAGCAACATATCGTTTTCAGTAGTCACCCACAATGTGAGACTATCATTAATTTGGGTCAGTGTTTACATTCGCTCGTTCGTCCGCCCGGGTTACGTCTGTCCGTTAGCTTTAGTAAGCATAAAGAAGGATCCTCAAGAGCCCATGAATATTTGAAAACAAAACTTGGTGGATAGGTACATATGGGTAATATAATCTGTCGTGCAAAGTTTCAAGGTTGTAAATGAAAGGTCAAGGTCAGATCTATGTTCGAACCTTGATTTTTTTTCAGATTTGTGTTGGAGAGTTATCCAGCCAAAGTTTTAATCCAATCAAGTTGAAAATTGGTATTGTGACAGAGTGTATATTAGGAAATGCATCAAAATTATGAGCTCGAATGAAATATGTTTTGATTGCATACGTTTGAGCATGTGTCTGTTTGTCTAAATATGGACAATACTTGTTGCACCAACGGGTTTTTTCTCTCATATAAATAAAACAAAACACTTGTCAAAGGTTAAAAGACAAACGATGCTGTTTATTTAACAGAATTTCGGCAAGTTGCTTTTATTTAACTTCAGGATTGTTAATTTCCTTCCAACATGAGATAACAACTGAGCATGCAGCTTCCACAGTAAATGGTTAAAATGCCAAATAAAAGTCAGTTTCTGAAAAGGCAAAGTAAAGATTGTTTCCAATTACAATGTAAAGTCAAACTAACTTGTTTTTTCCACCGTTGCCGAATCTGTTACAAATCAGCGACAGGGCGACAGCGTAGCTAACTTCGTCACCCCCCTCTCCCCCCTCCAAAACAGCACATTCATTGGCATGTCAAAATATTGACACTGAGGGACAGAGAAAGCGGCAACAAAGTCATAATAACATGAGGTAACAAATGAGCACGAAGCTTCGACGGAACACACTAAATGCCCAATAAATAAGCCAGTTTCCGTTGAGATTGCTTCCAATTATTGACTAGTGTCAGACTTGTCTTTACCACCTTTACCGAATCGGTAACCAATCAGCGACACGGCTCACTTCTTCCCCCTCCCCCCTAAAAACAGCGTAATTGGCACTGCCACTGTGAGCGACAGCTATACACTGTAGTCGGTAGATGCGTCAAGTAATCGCAGGTGAGTATTGTTTTGCAGGCTTCAATGGTACTCGGTTCGAGGGCTTTCAACGGCAACGACTGTTTCGGCGTCTTGCAGGTTGAATGGACACATAATGTTTTAGCTGGTGAATGTACCCGACGTACATCATTGGTTTGGTTGCTTTCCCGAATGTTACAGTTTTACCTCTCGCCTGGACCACCGTTATTGGCTGCCCCGAAAGCATTTTACTTGTGTATTTCACTGCAACATGACATGTCTCAGGCTAAGAATAGGTCTAAATTAATCAGCTGACTGATTTCTGATGAAGCACGCGCAAAGACAGGGAGACAAAAGGAAGGCAAATACCGCTATAACACATCAAAAAGTGCCTCGTCCGTGACACAATTAAGTCAGCAACTGTATGTCTGGCAAATTGAATAAAAGCGACAAATAGTGCCTTTCGAAAAGCTTGAAGATAATCTCAAGTAAAATTTCTGTATAAAACGAAATGCAATCAGTACATGAATTTTTGTATCCAAAATGTCACGGACGAGGCCATTTAGGGGGGTGAGTTGCATTCTTTAATATTTTGGCTACAAAGAGTTTCAACAACTGCCGACTTATATCACAGTATACATCAATGTCAGTCTCATGTGATATGATGATTACTGAAATTACAAAAAAAATTGGATTGTACTGAACCCGAATATAAAAAAGTGACCAAAAACGTCACTTCATGCACAGTGAAATCCTCTTAAACAATATGACTGCTAAACAAGGGACATAACTCAGTGAGGAAAATAAAATATTGATTATGAACATATGAACATTCTACAACAAAGCCAGCGTACCGAAATAAAGAAATTTGTGTTTTAATTTCAAGCGTTGAGAGAGCTAATTTTTTGGACATGCCCTATATACTTTTTTAGAGTGCAAAATTACCTGTAACTATGAAATATTCTCCAAATTTCCAACAAACATGTAATCTACATTGTGCTTCTTGTGTTGACAGCTTGTGTTGCAAGCAGTGGGAATATGGTCGGCCTACAGACACCAGCTTGTGTTGCAAGCAGTGGGAATATGGTCGGCCTACAGACACCAAAACCTCCTGTGCCCCCTTCTTCCTCCACGAGAGCAGCTGTCACTCCACTTGTGATTATCACCATGGTAACCTTCATGTCGTCATGGAGATCTTCATGTCGCCATGGCCACAAACTTCTCTGTTGCCATGGTTACCTTTATGTTGCCAGGGTGACCTTCATGGTGCCATGGTGACCTTTATGTTGCCAAGGACACCTTCATGTTACCGTGGTGATGTTGCCGCCATGGAAAAAGTCATGTGACCGTAATACACATTTTTTTACAATGGAAACCTTTTAAGTCACATTGAAAAGTGTTCACATTGCCATGGAATCCTTCCTGTTGCTATGGACACTCTCACATCACCGTGGAAACCTTCATGCCCATGGACACCAGTTTCAGTACTAGCCATTTATATACTTTGCAGCAGGGAGTTGAAATTCCCTGTGACTTTTAAAAATAGCTCAATTAAGTGATGTTGTTATGGTAACTTGAAAACTTCAGTTTTGAAGCTTAGGAGAAGAGAACTTTGCATTGACTTGAATGTAGAATAGACTACATGCACTTTGCTTTCACCCACACCCGTGGCGTGCCTGATTTTTATGGACAAAATTTTACTTTCACTCAACACATGTGGCATCAGTGTGGTTTTAACTGTATTTACCAAGAGAGGTGTGTGTGTAGTTTCTTCACAGAGAAATGCTTTTGTGGCGTCGAGAAATGTGCATTACTTCTGCAAAGGATGTAAAGTTTCTACAAATGTGTAGCTCTGGGGGTATGCCGAGAGATGGTTGTGTATATGACTTAGGGCACTGTGCTATTTTACTTCAAGAGTGACATATCCATGGAATGAACAAGGCCTGTGCATTTCATCTGGAGTGGACAAAGCTGTGAATATAGAATCTTAGCTGTTACACAGAAGATGGATGTCTGCTTCTTCAAGTGCAATTCTTTACCAGCAACAAGAGTCATGTACACTTCCCAGATGTGTGTGTATTGAGGAATAATCAGCCACCTGCCCTTCCGGCAGAATTCTTACGTGTCTGAGTCTCCACATCAAGTTGACCCGTGTCCGTCCTGGCCCGGATTCGAACCCCTGAACCAAGGATCACACGTCCAGAGTTCTACCAACTGAACCACAGGGCCCCAGAAAATGAATGTCACCAGAGAGTTACAGTGAGAGACTCGTTGAAACCAGAAAATGAATGTCACTAGAGAGTTACAGTGACAGACTGTCGTTGAAACCAGAAAATGAATGTCATTAGAGAGCTACAGTGAGAGACTGTCGTTGAAACCACAGGTGTATGGACTGGGTGTGTAGCCACACGTGTTGTTAGAGGACATAAAAGTATTTGAGGCATGGTGTGAATCGTGAAGGCTTCAGTATCAAGACACTTACAACATCCCTCTTCATGTGTACATGCAAGCACAATACCAAGTGCGCACGGAAAAGATCCTTTAATCCATGTCAGAGTTCGGTGGATTATAGAAACGCAAAAATAGCCAGCGTGCTTCCCCCGAAAGCGGTGTATGGCTGCCTAAATGGTGGGGTAAAAACGGTCATACACGTAAAAGCCGTGGGAGTTACAGCCCATGAACAAAGAAAATTTATGTAGGAGACAACAGGAGATGTGGAAGAAGAGCTGACTTCTGTCATACACATTTAATTGAGCTTGTGGACAAGCAACGTCAATGTTTAAGGCCAAAAAGAAAAATATGTCTGTTTCCGGTCGGTCGTTTTTAAAAATAAAAATTATTTTATTTATTTTGTAAACCTTTTTTTTTAACGTTTTGTTAACGTCTTTTTACGTTTTTTTGTTTTGTTTTTTTAAACGCTTCCTTAGTTTACTTACAATTATTTAGCACATGTTTTTGACCTAGATATATTGAAACTAAATAAAGTATACTTGACTTCATTTTTGTGTGTGTGTGTGTGCGCGAAAAGCGAAAAAAACCTTTAGGGTCGGCGCTTAAAAATAGGGTCGGTCGGGTTACCGGAAACAGACATATTTTTCTTTTTGGCCTAACCAGTTTTACTTTTAGAAGGGGGGAAGGCATCTTTATGTCATGGGGAGAAAGAGCGTATCTTGAAATTCTGTTGATTTTCTGACCGAAGAACAAACAAACAAACACTCTGTACAGTGCAGTCAACATGAACAGTTCTCTTGTTGTGATCCTTGAAAATGCACACAACATCTTTTTAATGTGATATTTAATTTTAGCTGTTGTTTTAGTTAATGGTACAGATGTTTTTGTTGTAAAGTTTTAAACACAAATCTGACTTGCAAGTATGATTTAATATGAAACTCAGAGATGTGAATATGAAACAGCACAGAAAACCTGGCTCTACATACATGGAACCCCTCAACATCATTTTGACTATCAGCCTGTTTTGAACATCAAGTATCCGTGCTAGTCACAGTTTTAGTGTGAAAGATAAATGTCCATATTTGGGGCCTACGAGACCAGACATGGGATTCTTCCGTAAATTTACGGAATTCCGTAAATTTTTAGGCTCCAGGGATCATTCTTGAGATTCGTGCAAATCCGCTGAGAAAATTTTGGGGTATATGTAGGTATAGACCCAAGTTTTTCGGCCGGTCCGCTGATCGCGACGCTCCATTCCATACTATTTTTGAACGGTTGGTTCCTAAAACGGTCGGACTGTTGCTGGTCGATCCGTATGGGAACGCGCTCTTTGTCTGCTACAGTCACCGTTTCAACGTAGCTTTCGGGGATTCAGTGTAAGCATACCGTATGAGAATGATTCGGCGCCATTTTTACATCGCTTCGAGCCACCTGCCAAAATGATGAGGAAGCTAATAATAATAATAATAATAATAATACGAATATTTATAACGCGCACATATCTCACCAGGCGACTCAAGGCGCACGGCTAAAGCAAGACGAAACCGTTCTAGCCCGGGAAATTGACCAGCAGAAGTACAAGAAAAATCTCTGGAGATTCGACTGGCTCGATGAAGTTGTATCATTGAGCTGGAAATACGAGAAAGGCCAGAAGACACAAGACGTGAAACTGAAAGTTGGCGATGCTTTTGCTAAAATCAACTTGCCGGGAAAAGCTCAGTGCACTTTGTGCAACGATGTTAATGTTATCAACTACGGCTCCAATGGAAAGATTGCCCTCAAAAGCCACTTGAAAAGCAACAAGCACCTGACTATCCTGAAAACCCAGTCGGGTAATCAGTCACTGGGGTCGTTTGGCACCGACAAGGTAAGACTAAGAACATTGAAACCACACCGTCACACGCCACCACCCCCCCCCCCCCCCCCCCACCCCCGCCTCTCTCTCTCTCTCTCTCTCTCTCTCTCTCTCTCTCTCTCTCTCTCTCTCTCTGACTCTCTCTCTCTCTTTCTCCTCCTTATTTTGAGTCTTAGCGTAAAATTAATTTGAGAAATATGGGAAGGAAGAGAAAGGGGGGGGGGGGGGGGGGGGGGGGGCCTATGATTAAGCTGAAATATGCATTTCAGGGCCATTTTTGTGTGTCTAAAACACTAAAAACCTTCAGCTTCTGGGGGATTCGCCCCCAGACCCCGACCAGGGGCATTGCCCCTGGACCCTACTGGGGGCCTTCTGCGGCCCCCAGACCCCCACCTTTTTTTTCCTTAATTATCACTTTTTCTGAATCCCATGTCTGGAGACACATCCACTTTACTACAGTCCAGCCGCAGCTAGCACTTTTCTGTTACTGAGCAATGCTTTGTACCTTGATTATAACCACTGTTCCACATTAACACTACTTACCTGAACTGACTATCGCTTGTGAAAGTGAAAAACGGAAGTACGCTACGGCATTCAGCTTGGGCCGATTGATTGAAAGTACAAGTGCTGATAGCTGATTGATTCAATTGAATTGCAATTTTGCCACAAAAACGGTGGCTGCAGCCATATGCTGTATTGCCTTTTAGGTTATATAATATGGTATGTCCTTTTTCGTAATCTTTCTCAAATCTTGGTATAACGATCTTACTGTGGGAGACAGAATCATAAACATGTTGCTGTCGAAGACAACTTGAGTTCCTGTGTGTAAATTACTGCCAAGCACATCCCATGCACTCGTCTTCATTTTGTGTTAAATGTGTGCTGCGGACTTCAAACATGGCTATGACACACATGACATTGCCAATGACATTGAGGAGGCATCATTATGAAATAAACACTCAAGTTTGTTAGATGAAAACAGTGCTGCGCCCGTTACCTGTGAATGTTAGGTGAAAACAGTGCGGCAGTTACCTGTGAATGTTAGGTGAAAACAGTGCTGCGGTTACCTGTGAATGTAAGGTGAAAACAGTGCTGCAGTTACCTGTGAATGTGAGGTGAAATCAGTGCTGCAGTTACCTGTGAATGTTAGGTGAAAACAGTGCTGCAGTTACCTGTGAATGTAAGGTGAAAACAGTGCTGCAGTTACCTGTGAATGTTAGGTGAAAACAGTGCTGCAGTTACCTGTGAATGTTAGGTGAAAACAGTGCTGCAGTTACCTGTGAATGTAAGGTGAAAACAGTGCTGCAGTTACCTGTGAATTACAGTTACCTGTGAATGTGTGACAGGTGTATTGTGTCAAGGACTAGACCCTCCAGATAAGATGGCCTGCAATGAATTCTGTTGATGCTGCGTCGTGATGGTGTAAGCAGTAGAGGAAGACAGCCACAATTGTGTGTTGCTTGGACCTCTGTTGCCCACCATTTAAGTTCTCGTCCTCATGCAGACTTGTTTGTTGTTGTAGCACCATTCTTTTTGTTTTTCTGGCTCAATGGATGATGTTTATTGTGCCATAAATATTCACGTGTTGTTCGTGCTGGTGAAACGTACTGGCGAAGAGACTGTGTGATACATACAGCATCCCTAGTTTCTCGTCTCAGTGGCACAACGGAATTTCTTTTTGCACAACTAGAATGTGGACCTCTTGAGGAAAAAGTGCTTGAACTGAAATGAGATCTTTTTCTCTTCTTCTTCTTCCGAATCATGAACTGGGTTTTTGGGATGCTTTAAGTTCAGTGAGTGGAGTTTTAAGTAGAGCTGGTTAAAATGGGTCTGTGGGTGGCCCAGGCTCAGTAAAAGTTTAACACTATTATATACACACTTCTCAGATGTCTTTGTTCTTGCTACAGTGATAAACCGCTTGCACGTGAAAAGAGGATGGTCTGAATGACATAAAGACGCTATCTTCTTCTTCGTTCATGGGCTGAAACTCCCACGTTCACACATGGTAAAGACGCTTTGAAAGGCTGGACTATGAGGGATGATGAAGTGTTGGTCAGTATGGAAAGAGTCAAGCTGCACAACATCACAGGATCAATCCTTTCTCTGAGATTCTGAATGAACCAGCATGGTATTTTGACAGATTGGGTTTTCTTGAAGTAATGATAACTTTTATTATTTTCGCTCAGCAGCAGCAAAGTTTAGAATTTTACTTTTAGTGATCAGTTTTAATCAGTCGATCTGAATCAGTGAAAGCAGAACTTTCCGTAGGCTTTTGCATTCTTTTAGAAAAAAACCCAATGATGAATGATTGTACAGGGTGCCCCAGAATACTTGCAACCCAAATACATGTATACAAATAGTTTATTACACAGGCCAGCAACTCCAAAAAGTATTGCATTTCCTGGAAGCTGAGATGATAACAATTAGAAAACTGAAGATTTGAGGTCTCTTACTTGCAGGATACATTTTTCAGAGCACATGTTCCAAATGGCCGCCGTTTCGCTGCAGACACGCATGAAGCCGACGAGCAAAGTTGTCAATCACCTTGACAAACTCTTCCTTCCTGATGGCACGAATGTTCTGGGTTCTGCCTTCTTGTTGATGTTGTTGACTGATCCTGTGGCTTTCAATGTGTGAACCCAACAATAAATTTGGCTTTTCTGGGGATAATTGTTGAAGTGGAACCAGCTGCGATATTTGGCTTGCACCGTTTTGAATGATTTCGTCTCCAAATAAGTAGTGACGCAAAATACTTTTTGCTCTTTTCTTTTGTCCAAGGCATTTTAAATTTGTCTGATTGCTAATTATTCGTTGTTATGGTCTCCTCTTTGCAAATCTGAAAAATAAGAAAAATAACATTAATTGTCAGTAAGTACTGGTGTCACATGACTGATGTGAACCAGTTGATTGGCTAATGGCGATGCGCTAAAACTGTTAGCGCACTCCAAAGTGCGCTAACTTTTCCACAGAGCGTATTCTTCCGCCCTTTGCCTAAGCGAGACTGTGCTCTCATCCTCAGAATTAGTTAATGACATGTAGCTTATATTATCCACAATACCAAATTACCATAAATTCCCTGCTTCTCAATTAAAGCAGAAGTGGTTTTTTTCTGACAGATTGCATGTGCCTGCCACAGTGCCACTGATCTAAAAATAGAAGCCGCTCTATTTCATCTCATTTTTGCCGACAAGCATAGATTCTTCTCATATGCCGTGTTAGTGGCATGTAGCTAATTATCATCCACATTACCAAATGATGAGTTAGTATACAATTCCCAGCAGCTAACAGAAAACAAAAGTGTTATTCCGATAACGTACCACTACCAGCTACTGAGCTAGACCAGCATTTGAAAGACTGACTCGATCGACTCTGTCATACGTAGCAGACTACACTGAAATACGACTGCATCAGTTCAGTAAATGAATGGTTTCCGAATTATTATTTCAAGGCAAGAACAATCGTATTCGAAAACGTGTAGGGTTCAGAACGTTCTTACCATATATAACACTTATTACCAGACTGCCTCATGCGTGCAGACTCGGTGCAGACTGCAGTGGTTCGATTGCCCTAGCCTAGCAGACGACATAAACCCCGCTCAGCAAATTAACATGTTGGGCAAATGTGAACGAAAAAACGATTGGGATATAACGATGGGCTAAAACCAGAACCAATTACCTCAAAATAACCTGTTTTGCAACTTTATAGTTATTTGACTGATGGTAACATGATTCTCACTTTCTGCAAAGGATTCTTGAAAATCTTGCATAATTGCGTATTTATAAGTCATAATTTGTTCTGGCTCCAAGCATTTCTCCTGCTCATCTTGGAAGCAGAACCCTCTAACTCCATCCAGGTTGGAAGCAGAACGTGCTAAGTTCAGTTTAGTCTGTTCTGCTACTGAGGCCTGTGGGGAAAGGGGAGTGTTTCACTGCGAGCCAGATGCAGCCATCGTCACCTGACCTCTTCTGCTTGCTGTGTCACAGTCACTTTTCCTGTTTTCAGCGCAGCCAGATAAGCGCACATTAGCGATAGTGGTATCTGGTCTTGACCCTTTCTGTGTGGTGTAGGATTTCCTCCAGCACACAGAATAGTGTAACTAGCAGTAGTAGAGTCTGCTGTCGACAGAAAAAGGAATTTGATAGACTGTGGGAACTAAAACAGGTCAGTGACACCTGTCAAGTGTCAGTATCCGAATTCCTGACTCCGGATGTACAGGGTTTAAACACAATTAACTTTCCTGTGATAAAGAGTGAATGAAGAATGAATTGGGAAAGATGCAGTCCCTTGATATTGAGGGAGGAGGGTGGTAATAAGGGGGTTGGGGCCGGGGAGGGGTGTTGGTGGTAAAGTGGGTGCAAGGGGGTGGGGTGGGGTGGGGGGGGGGGGGGTGTGCTAAACTGACAAAAGGATGGTCCACTTTCTGAACACACTTGAACAGAGAACAGCTCTCTGCCATTTTTACATCTGCTGCACAGTCAATTTGGCTGTTGCTCGAGTCAGGACACAGATTCAAGTGAGTATCTTCATGTATTATGTTTTTTCCCCATTTGAACAGACCATAAAAGCTGAAATTCAGATTCCTTTTTTAAATATATAGGGGATTAACCTTCTGATTCAGTCTAACTTAGTAAATCCTGTATCTGCAAACTGATTCCTAGCTTTTTGTGTTTTGTTTTCCTAATTGTAAAACACAGGCAGGTAAATGTGTTTGTTTCAGCGTGAATGTTCTTGCGCGCGTGTGTGTTTGTTTGTGTCAGTGTGTGTTTGTGTGTGGCGGTGTGTGCATGTGCTCATGCCTTAATGTTGTAGTGTATCCATGCAGCTCTTTAGTGTTTGTTAAAAATTCAAAAAAATGTAAGTGAGTGTTTACAGTATTTGTGTATGCTTGTAAAGATGGATAGATGAATGATTTTGTTGATGGATTTTGTCAGTTTAATTGACTAATATATTTTGTTATTCAGAGGTTATCACAATGTCAAACTGATGAGCATGAGTGGTCAGAGTGTAATCAAGTACTAATGTTTCATTTGTTTGTGTGAATAGAAACACGAAAACTATCCAAAGTTTTAACGCAAAAGCGATAATACGGAGGCAATTACCTTTTTTTTAATTATCGGTTAATAATTTTAAAATAGAAGTACATGTAGTAATTGCCTGTTCAAAGGAGATAACATTCATAGTATCCATGTCTTTTGCAGACGCTGTTTGAAAGGAGATGAATCAGGCCGTCCAGGCAAGTAAGAAGCACCATGCATTTCAGGAGACTGTCCTTCGGATTCACGGATTACGGTTGCATAATCTCCTTTCTGCCAATGCTAAAAGTGAAACCTGATGACCTTGATGCGTCTCCATTGGCAAAATCTACCCCAAAATATGACGATTGTGCTGTTTCTTCAATCGAAGATCCTTTTGAGAACATGGTGAATGGGGGTTATCCTCCTGTTCGAGTCATGCATCAACTCCAATACTTGCTGATTGTGATTCCACCCCTCAAAAATGAATCAAGCTACCCAACTCCTGTACATCTTTCTCCTGTGTGTGCTTCCACAGTTTCTGTTACCCTGTAGGTGTAGTCACATCAGCTTGTAGTATATATGTCAGACACTGCTCCTTAAGGTGTAACTACCACAGCATCTCTTCCATCTGTTTATGGAACCCCAACAAAGAAAATTCTGTCATCGATGAAGGAAGCATCCTATGTGACACCTCATGAGAAGAAGTTCAGCCGAACTTAAAGACTCTGCAACCCGGGACTACGGGAAAAGGTGTGTTCGAAAAGCGAAGACACTCAGAGATGAATTTTACACAGGAATAACTGGTCAAACGGCTAAGACAAAAGCAGTAAAGGAGGTCGACTGTTAAAAGTGCAAAATGTGTATTATTTATTTCGACCTTTCTGCACAACATTTTTGTGAAGAGGAAAGTACAACAAAAGGTAAGAATGCCTATTTGTTTTCTTGATAATGAACAGAGCATGCAGTCAGGATCTAAAGCTCGTGATTTTGTTACCATTTGCATTGTGTGGTTAAAATGCACCTTCAGCCTTGTGTTTATTTGTTTGTTTGTTTGCTTGTTTGTTGCTTTGTTCGTTTGGTTTGTTGTTAGTGTTATTGGGTTTGTAGTTTTTGTGCGTAACGCAAAACGATATGAGCTGATACAACATAAGATTACCGTTGGGATTTCTTGAAAAACACAATAAAAAAAAAAGTGTAATGATTTCAGAGAGAGTTTTGTGTGTGTGTTGTGGGTTTTTTTCGCTATGAAAAGTACCAGCAATTTAATTTTTATTTATGCGTGTTGCCACACAATGAATGAATACATGAGTCCTTGATGATATTTTTGCAAGTGACTTTACATTTGTTTGTTTATGACGGTAATAAACTTTGAAAAACGATTTGAACTAATGTACAGTATAAGCTTTGCTTGGAAGCAGAACATGCTATGTGTGAGGAGGCTGCTTCTGACTGCTGTAGCACAGGCCACAGTGGGGTCTGTGTGGAAGTCAGAAGCAGCTATGGTGCGCTGGGCTTTTCTAGCTCCAGAACTGAGAAAAGAGCAGGAGTGTATTCTGGAAGCAGAACAAATTATACCTTTTTTGCATATGAAAAAGTTGTTCAATTAAATTGATTACTAGTGTGCATGACCAGTGTTTCCTCTAAGTCAAGTGTGTAAAATATGAGGGCTACAATCCTGTGTTTACTATTTTTTATAAGGGGTTGAAATCTTCAAGTGGCCATTTCTCAAAATGGTGGAAATCCAGTTAGATGGTTCTGGTTTTAACCCATCGATAATACGTGTAGGGTTCAGAGCATTCTTACCGTTTATATTTAGTATCAGACTCCCTGATGAGTGAAGATACAACACGAGAAATATGCCACCTTTATTTTGAAAATGTGCTAACCGTCGAGTCCTTCGGGGGGTAGTCAATTCAAGGGGAGTCACTCCGCACAGTCGAAGCTCGACTGGAGGTTTCGAATCGCAAATAACGAAGAGCGCAGTCCTTTCTCCGAGTTCAAATGAGGTCTCTCTGAAAGATCATCACTGTTCAGCTTAACGCTACACTGGAATTTACCAACAGAAATTAAAATGCGTGTGACGAAAGCACGGCACACTTGAGACAGCCCACACAAAAGTAGATCTGACACAAACCTGACCACACAGTTACGCCTATCCAAATGCGCGTAGCAAAATGTGCGTTTTGAATCTTCTTTTTTCTCTGGCGGTACTGACAATATCGTTATTGAAACAATCCCAGTGCACTAAGGGATTTATAGAGCAAATCTTGAAAATAATTATTGAACTCAGCGCTATGCGCTTCGTTCAATAATGAATTTTCTCGATTTGCTCTATAAATCCCTTAGAGCACTGGGATAATAATAATAATAATAATAATAAATGAGCATTTATATAGCGCAACATCATAACTTTACAATTATGCTCTTTGCGCTTGACACATTTAAAATTAAAACACAGTTATACAAGCATTTACATCTACATTCATAGGGTTGCAAGTATTCTGGGACACCCTGTATATATACAGAGACACAGTACCGGCTGTTCAATGATTGTGAGAGAGAGAGAGAGGAAACCTGTCGTAGATTAAAGGTAGAAGTTAAGAAAAACATGAGCAGTTGTCTTACAGGAAGACTTGCTGTCACATGAACTTTTGATGGGATAATCTGTTTATCGTGGTAATTGATACCAGGTGTGATGACAGTGAAAACAGGTAATTAATACCAGGTGTGATGACAGTGAAAACAGGTAATTAATACCAGGTGTGATGACAGTGAAAACAGGTAATTAATACCAGGTGTGATGACAGTGAAAACAGGTAATTAATACCAGGTGTGATGACAGGTGAAAACAGGTAATTAGTACCAGGTGTGATGACAGTGAAAACAGGTAATTAATACCAGGTGTGATGACAGTGAAAACAGGTAATTAGTACCAGGTGTGATGACAGTGAAAACAGGTAATTGATACCAGGTGTGATGACAGTGAAAACAGGTAATTAGTACCAGGTGTGATGACAGTGAAAACAGGTAATTGATACCAGGTGTGATGACAGTGAAAACAGGTTATTGATACCAGGTGTGATGACAGTGAAAACAGGTAATTAATACCAGGTGTGCTGACAGTGAAAACAGGTAATTAGTACCAGGTGTGATGACAGTGAAAACAGGATGGGAACACTGAAGGATCTGTTAGCATGTGCAACCACTAAGTGTCAGTATTGGGAGAGATGGAAGAGTGGTGGAAGCAAAAACGAACAAAACAGACGTACACAAGGAAGAAAGAACATTATAAGTGGCAAGATTAATCTTTCAAAGTGTTTTGATGTTTAAATATGGGCATTGTATTCTTGCTTCTCGTTTTACTTCTCTTACACTTTCTTGTGAACTTTCCGTGATTTTTATGCATTATTTATTCAAATTTTGTAATGTGTGGCTTGTCAATTTCTGTCTGATGTTTTGTTTGTCATAAATGTCTTTGGACAAATATAGCTCAAAAACCTTAATGTTGTTCATAATTTTGTCTTCAAAGTCAAACAATGTCGCAGGTTAAGAGTTTAATTCTTTCCTCTTTGTGAAATGTCAAATGAATATGTATATGATATCAGATGAACATCTTGTTTTATTAATATCTATGTTTGAAATAACTGCCTCAAATGTACACTCAATTTGTATTGTGGTTTCAATCTTGTGGATCTGGATGTAGTCAGTGCAGAGGAATTGTGCATAACGTGTTGAAAACATTATTATCATACATTATATTAATGACTTGTACATAAGTACGGTATTTTCTGTTGGTGTCACTGATACAAAATTGTGCATAACAAGGTGATGTGAGTTGAATGATATTTGTAAAATGTGTTGGCATTACATTGTTTATGATTCAGTCAAGCTTCGAAGTACTTGCAGTCATTATCTCAAGACTGTTGTGGCTATACATACCACCAAATGGTCTACTCTTTTAGACCAGAAAAAGGGAAGCATAGGGTTTTTTTACAGCTGAGTTGGCAATGTAGGACTAATGTCTCTGTTAAGCATAGTTTACACGGGAGATTCTGGACTGTTTTTACGTGCATTACACGCTTTGAAGTATGGCCGTTGTATTTGTTGAATGTATAATGTTTTTGTTGGCTTAAAAAAAGACGCTCCGCTTGTAGCTGTTAATCACAGTTTACGGTAAGAATGTTTAATTCATGATGCCTTTCAGGTGATAAGTAGTTGGGACAGTGTTAAAGCCATGCAGTTCTCAAGTCAAAGTTAAAAAGCTAATGTATGGATTGAAAATTGGATTTTCGTTTATTGAGCCATGCGACGTCATGCATGTAGTCAGTATGTCAAGCCGTTTAATACCTACTAGCTGCTTTGTTATTCCGTGTCCTGGTTATTGTACAAAGAGTCCACTAACGGATAACTCTTGATCTCCTTTCTATGGATTACTGACTTCCCATTTGTAGCTTAAAACACCCTGATAGCTGCCAACCCTCCCGGATTTTCCGGGAATCTCCCGAATTGTACAACTTCTCCCTGCTCATATTCAAGACTAAACGGTCCCCCTGGACCCCCTGGCTCCTGGATTTTGACTTCACAAGGTTGGGAGCTATGCCTTATGCTAGCTGTACAGCTGGTACAGTTCAGTCTTCAGGGCTACCATTTCAGACCTGTTGTAGAGTGTTGGTCAGAACACCCCTAGCTGTACAGCTGGTACAGTTCAGTCTTTAGGGCTACCATTTCAGACCTGTTGTAGAGTGTTGGTCAGAACACCCCTAGCTGTACAGCTGGTACAGTTCAGTCTTTATGGCTACCATTTCAGACCTGTTGTAGAGTGTTGGTCAGAACACCCCTAGCTGTATAGTTGGTACAGTTCAGTCTTTAGGGCTACCATTTCAGACCTGTTGTAGAGTGTTGGTCAGAACACCCCTAGCTGTACAGCTGGTACAGTTCAGTCTTCAGGGCTACCATTTTAGACCTGTTGTAGAGTGTTGGTCAGAACACCCCTAGCTGTACAGCTAGTACAGTTCAGTCTTTAGGGCTACCATTTTAGACCTGTTGTAGAGTTTTGGTCAGAACACCCCTAGCTGTACAGCTGGTACAGTTCAGTCTTTAGGGCTACCATTTTAGACCTGTTGTAGAGTGTTGGTCAGAACACCCCTAGCTGTACAGCTGGTACAGTTCAGTCTTTAGGGCTACAATTTCAGACCTGTTGTAGAGTGTTGGTCAGAACACCCCTAGCTGTACAGCTGGTACAGTTCAGTCTTTAGGGCTACCATTTTAGACCTGTTGTAGAGTTTTGGTCCTAAGGCCTAAAAAAAAAATAGGTGTGGTTACGGTAACCCGACCTACCCTATTTTTAGGGGCCGACCCTATAACTTTTTATTACATTTGTCCCCCCCCCAAAAAAAAAAAATAATAAACGAGTGCAGAAAACTCAATGAAAGCGACAGCGCTCGAGTCGCACACTTATTTCCCTGTCGAGTAGGTTTAATTTGTACACATTAGAAAAAAAAGTTTAAAAAAAAAGTGATTGCCTACCTTCCTACCCTATTTTTTTGGGCTATGTTACCTTAACCACACCTATTTTTTTTTTTTTTTGCCTAACAGTGAGCTGAGTGTATGACTAGTTTCTAAGATGATATCTAGCTCTGAAGACGTTGAAAATACCTGGTTTGTTGTATTATATTTATAATGATAAATAGTCATGCCACTTTGCCTTAACACTCATTTTGAAAAAAATAATCAAACCTAACCAAAGCCATTTTCAACGGATTTATTTTGGTGTGGTGTTTATGCCAGTTACAAAGAAGTTAGTTTGTACATAATTTCCTTCTGCATTAGATTTCAGACCTACCTACCTAATTCACCCCCCCCCCCCCCCCCCTCCTCTTTGAAACGGAAAGTAGTCAAACCCATATGAGCTTAGTTGCAGTAGAACATTAAGACTGGTTTGTGCCTGGGTACTACTAGAATAAATTAGGACTTTAAAACTGGAAATAACTGAAACCCATTTCAAGATATGGCTTTATTGCTGTGATACGGTTCAAAACTGGCTTTTGTCCATACACTTAACGCTATAAATAATAATAATAAGGGTATTATTATGGTGCAAATCCTAAATATAAGGGCTCATAATCTGAAAGTAGTGAAGCCCCGTTGGGCTTCATTGACCCAAGAGTTTGGTTATCACTGGAGTGAAGAACTGTTGCCTTCGTTAGGTAGGACACTGAAAGGGAAACAACTCGGTTCGTTGTTGGCAGCTTTTGTCATTTGTGTGTAGTAAGCTATTACTTGTATGGCACCATTTATGCTGAATTGCTTCAGTTGAAAGAGTGCCTCAACGTCGTGTATGTGGCCATGGACACTGATAGTTTGTCTTTTGAACACCAAAAGCTTCTGAATGTTTCATTAGGACGATAGCATGTCGTAAGAGGCGACTAACGGATTCTGTTTCTCCTTGTACCCTTGTTAAGTGTTTCTTGTATAAAATATAGTCAATTTTTGTAAAGATTTTAGTCAAGCAGTATGATACCAGGGGTGAGTTTTGGCGCTCGCCCGCTCGCCCGCGGCGACTTCAAATCGCGTCGGGCGAGTTCGAAATTCCTCTGAAATCGCCCGCCGGGCGGGTTCAAATTTTGCTGAAGTACAAAGTCGTTAGGCAACGTAGTCAGTCGGAACGGCCGGCGAACAAATATCTCTGCGGGCGATCTCAAAATCTGTCACTTCTCTACTGCCCACTCATCCCCCCCCCCCCTTCCCCTACTTTGAGGACTCAGGACTACCATCAATCAATGTCAGACACATTGGCTAGACAGCTACCCCCCTCCGCCTCACTTGACCGTGTCATCACCCCCTCCAGTGCCACGAGCCCCTGGCGATTGCATCAGCAGTCAAAATAGTTAAACCCCCCCCCCCTCCGTCCCCCCTCTTTGCGCTATTCACTTCACCCCCTCTCTGATCTTATCCTGCGCTCACCAATCCTTCAGAGACTTTCACATGTTGTAAAACAGTTTCCTCTCAGATAAAAACTCGGTCATTGACCCCGAGTAAGAAGGTCAGTGTCTCGACAGGCAGCTGTGTTCAGATTGCAAGTAACAGACATTGACCCAGGTCTCAAGGCCAACCAGCTTTTACAATGCATCTGCCTTTGATCTGACCGCCCATCCAGAGCAAACATATTCCCCCTAGCCCTCTGTATTTTTCCTTTGATGTGCCTGCTATGTACCACTGATCCAGTCATTGACTGCAGGGATACTCATTGAGACCGTTTTCCCAAATATGTTAACACCAGCTTTGCTGACCAACTTAGTACAAGTAGTGACAGTACTACTGCTGTCAATTATTTCCCTTCAACTAAGGAAGTAAAAAAAAAAACCCAGATCCACTATATGTGATAAAGAAGAAAAGACAGACCTTCAACAATAGGACAAGGGATGCAACTCTGCTGAATCAAAAGCATAAAGATCACCTGTGAACAATTCTAGGATCAGGAAATCTGAACATCTGTTTGTTTTCATTAGGAAATAGAAATGAAATGTAATGCTTTTGATTATTTATGACTTAAGCTGTGGTAAATTTGGCTGGTATGCAACTTTTACAGTAATATTAATAACACAGACATAAAGAAAAAGAAACAAAACAAGAAAGCAACTTAGAAAATGTTTTGTTTGTAGTCAGCTTTTTATACTTGGTTTTATACAACAAAAAACATAATTTAAATTTAAAAAAAATGCTGATTTACTCTTTTGTAGTGTGTGTTTATGTGGTAAGTAAAGTTCCATAGTAAATTACTTTGTAAATTGTGTGGTAGGGGTACATAAAGGGGGTAACTTTTAGTGAGGTTTAGTGTGTGATTGTGTGACAGGGTGTGAATGTGGTTTTGATTTCTTGTTTCTTTGTGGCGGCTTTTATTTTAAATTCTTTATTAAAACAAGGTTAATTATCATTATATTAAAACATAGCATTTTAGTCATCAAGTTTTCTGTGTGTTTGTGGTAGTTATTAGTAGTGCAAATCCACATGTATGCATTATAAGTATGAATGTACGTCTTTTGTGTATGTGGTTAGCAAGCGACGAGCCGCTGGGGCGGTTGTAAGAAATCCCGGCAAGTTGGGGGCCGGTTGGGATTTGGGGGGGCCGGTTCAATTTTTGACTTACCGGCCCCCCTGGCCGGTAGCAAAAAAAGTTAAGGTACACCCCTGATACAGTATGTAAGAATTGTTAAGTCCTTTGTACTGGAAACTTGCATTCTCCCAGTAAGGTCATATATTGTACTACGTTGCAAGCCCCTGGAGCAAATTTTTGATTAGTGCTTTTGTGAACAAGAAACAATTGACAAGTGGCTCTATCCCATCTCCCCCCTTTCCCCGTCGCGATATAACCTTCGTGGTTGAAAACGACGTTAAACACCAAATAAAGAAAGAAAGATTAGGACGATACAGCTTTATTGTAACAGGCACTAAATAGTGTTTAGACTAAAGTGAATAACAGACTGACGAAATATTTGTATGTGATCTGTCCTGATTGGTTGTTACAGACAAGTTTCTAGATGAATTTTGTCCGTTAATCAGCATCTTTAGTAACTTATAAGTACTGCATGATTTTTAGCTGCTGCAATACTGTAGGCCAACAAATAGGCCGCTCCAGGATATTGAACAGATTTATCAGCTTGCATTGTATAGTTTGCAAGGTTAGTGAAATGCTTAATACAGTATTTTACCGGTTAAAATGAGAAAATACCGGAACAAAAATGGCTACCGGTATGACCTACTGGTTGATTTTCAAATACCGTGGTTTTTTTCGCTGGTAGAACAATAAAACCAGTACTCGGAGTTGGACTCTTACTGGTTCCAATGACCAGCCTACCGTTTTTTTCTGGATAGTTTGCATCATTTAAGTTTGCGTACCAGTTTGAAAAAAACTAGCGCCATCACTGTAAATTCCACATGAATAATCTCTTCCCTGGGGCGCAAACTTCCAACAGAATTATTGATCTATGAAGAGTTTGTATAATTTATTTAGAAACTAAAGAAGCTGGGTTTGTTTTAACTGGAAATATTTTTAAAGCTATAAGAAAATGTGATTTATTGAAGACTATCTCTGGTGTTAGTGCCCAACGGAAGGATGGTGATTTACTTGCACGTCCAGTGCTGTCTGTTACGGTGTTAGTCCGTCAAGGCCAAAGGATTCTGTGCATTTATTGTTCATTGAACACTTGACGCTTTTCTTGTGCCACTGTTTGTGCGTTCATTCTGTATCTTCATTCATAAGGTATTGTAAAGACTGACGATAATCAACTAACCACGTACTCCTAAATGATTCACTGTAACTTTTACCACAAGCACGTCATAACTAAATTGCTTTCTGTTTGTTAAATGTGTGTGATTTTTTGACAAAATATGTGATGACACTGACTTGTTACGTTATCTGAGATAATCTTGTTCTTGCATTCTTTGCATGACTGTACAGTAATCCCCTGGCGGGAACAGTTTTACACTTGTTTTCTTTTTCTTGTTTTTTTTAGCCAAAAGAAGTTTGGCAAGTAAGGCAGGGGGAGTGGGGGGTGGGGATGTTGAAGCTTAATGGGAACTTGGGGGGGGGGGGGGGGGTTATACCATGGATTTGGGGCATGTTAAAAGATGGAAAAGAGAGAGGGTGCAGAAAATATATTGAGACTTGGGTTGTGAAAGCTTGCAGCCAAGTATGTACTGGAGATGTACTAGCTAACTCCAATCGAGAGAAGTCGTTTAGAGTTGTGTCTATTGTGATTCTCCACCCACAATTATTTTGAGTAAGAAACTACCACAAAGTACAACATTTACAGATGATACAAATTGTTATGGCTAAGTGGTGTGTGTGATATTGTTACTGGGGGAAGTAATAACACGCGCAGGAATTTTTTAATTTCTGATTGGGTAGCGGATATTCTGTCCCTGCAGGCTATCCCAAGCGATAACAGCCCATTTTTCTAGGACAATAAGATAAATTAGGCTTCAGTAATTAGGGAAATCTGTTGAGATTTTTCATTTCAGATTGGGTTGGGAGAAAGAAAGGAGTAAAATGAATGTAAACGACTCAAAGTTAAGCAAGGAGGCATGCATTCACAATTTTTTTTTTAATTGCTTTTGCAAAATGATGCAAAGAAAACTGGATGAACAGATTTGCATTTAAACCTACTGTTATTCAGGTATTCAATCTCTGTATAATCTTCCTGTGTGTTGTCAATGCTAATGTTCTTTGTGCACATGTTTTGCACGCAACACTAACCTGTCAGCTTCAGCTACCATGGCTCTGCAGGATGCTCAATTTTTCAACCCATCAAGTGTTACTTCCCTTTGTTTGGTGATATCATCATGAAATGATGTCATTACTTCTCTGATGTCATAATCTTACTACTGCATTTTGATCATCTTTCTGTCTGATGTGTGTGTTGTGATGTCATTGTCTTCATTCTGCCTGCACGGTGATGTCATCATGATTTGTGATGTCATTATGATATGTGATGTGTATTGTGATGTCATGGTTGTCTTTCTTACTGGTGGTCTTTCTACATAACTATGTAGTGACATTATTAATGTGTGGTGCAACTTTGTTCTTGTTTGGTGACATTTTTTTTCAGTGTACAATTTCTATCTGATATGTATTGTTTGTGTTGTAGCCAATATATGCAGTGTATGATTTTTCTTCAGTGAAGTTTCTGTCAATGTTCTGGATCTCATTTTCCTGAACCTCTTTTTTAAGTTAAATTTTTAATTTTTTTAATTGTTTACACACAAGTTTTAATATTGAATCGCTTTTTCTCTCCTACCTATGTTAATTGTTGAATGTAAAAAAGACTGAGTGCCTAAAACCTAAACCAAGAGGTGGGGACATAGCTTGCATAATCAGCGGAATGATAAGAAATATTGATATTCTTCCCTTCTCAAATAGTATAATAAAATATGAAACTGCAAAACAGGTCAAATAAAATATGAAACTGCAAAACAGGTCAAATAAAATATGAAACTGCAAAACAGGTCAAATAAAATATGAAACTGATGATGCAGTTGATAAAGTACAGATTATGTGAAATTGTTTGAAAAAAAACAGGACTGAGGGATTATTAAATATTAATGTCCAGAGTTATACCAACTATAGAGGACACTATTGGGGAATATGCTAAACAATAGGGGGGGAAAAGCAAACCAAAACTTGAAAGACTAAAGGAATCTTCTGACAGAAATTGGCCTTGCTTTTTGTTGTTGCAATTACCACATCGTACTATTATTATTATTATTATTATTCTCTTTATTCTACACTTTTTGTTGTCTTCTCTTCTTTGTGTCCCAATATTTGTTGAAAGCTATATATATATGCTACTTTTACCTAACTCCCTCTTTTATTTGTTATCTGCTGTTTTAGGCTTCAACATGACCCAATGCTGGACATTGGATATTTGTAACAATTTTATTCACAGCCTTGCTTGAACCCCTTGATTTTGTTTAACTTTTTTATTACAAAAATTCTGTAAAAAAAATAAATCATAACATACAAAGTATGACAAGTAGACAAACACTGAGAAAATTGTCTCCAGGGGAGGTAATTGTCTTGCTGCAAATTGAAAGGTTGTTTCCCTTGTCATAGTATTGAATTTTTGTTTGTTGCGCCTGATACTATTGTGACAGTCAAGGGGCAAAGTGTGACAAGCTGCAGTGTACAGAATGAGGGGAATGAAAAGAGGAGGGTTTATTAAAAATGTTTTTTCTCTCAAAATCCTTTAATTTGCCTGGGAAGAAGGTGGTAGTTCCGTGTTTCCCTATTTTCGCTTTTACCCTCCAATTTCTGCCTTTTCTGTCTTGGTTTCAGGGCTTAATGATTAACTTTCTTCCCTACTTCAACTGTGGGTGTATCTTCTTCATCGTCTTCTGCCTTCCTCTGTCGCTTTGTCGCTGACACTGTGTCATGATATATTTCATTGCAGTGAAATTTAAACGATAAGGAATGAAAAAAACATGTGTGGGTGTTAACTGTTTTTTAAGTACAGTTGCGTCCTTCTAATAAGATTTTTAAATTTCTGTATGAGCTGTGTTTCTTACTACTTGATATACAACAATAACAGAGTTAATCACTGGCATATCTTGGTGGCAGTGTGTAAAAGGGCTGTTACGCTTGATACTCATTCCTTTAATGTGGGTCAGTGTGAACTATTTTTTTTTTAATGAAAGCTGTGATTTAATTCTTACTTTTTAGCTGAATTAAATTTCTGACTTGTATATAAAGCTTCTTATGTAACTGGATGTGATCTGTATGCAGTGCTGGTATATTTTTTTCATTTTTTGTATCCTCTCCATTTCTAAGTAGTCTGTCTTTGTTACATGACAGAGGCGATGGTGAGAGAGCAGCATTTTCTTTTTTTTTTTCTTCTTTTTTTTCAAAATTTTTTATTCAAATAAATAACAACAATTAACAATATCTCATACAGCAGCATTTTCTGTTTTGCCTGATATCAAGTCTTTTAGTGTTGATTCATATTGAATAAATCAGGTGTTTATCAGAACACAATTTAAGATTTTTAGCAACTAAAAGTAGAAGTGGGGCTTACAAAGTGTTATTTGTTGTTAAGCTGGAGCTTTCACTGGTGCCTACAAATGTTTTACGCTCTTTTAATGTCATGTCAAAAGTTTCTGGGGTTTTGTTTCGTGTTTCTTTATTTATATTTTTTTATTTGACCCCTATCTCTGTTGTACTAATCTGTTGCAATTTGCTTCACAGGGAACTTATAGTCCGCTACAGTTTACCATCATGAGCTGTCTGAAAGTGGTTTTTATTTTTTTTAAAGTTAAAAAAAATAACTTGGCTAATATAAGTATGGTTGTTGCAACCTAGTTATTGGCACTTTTTTTCTTACGTGATTTGCTATTTAGGTTGAGGACTGAAAACTTAATCGGTTTTATCGAACGAAAGGTAATATTCACTGAACATTATTGCTGAGATTTTTGTTTGCAGTAAAATAAGTTGAAAGAAAACAAATCTTGTCTAAACCTGAAAGCTGATTAAATCTGAATCATTCTTTCTGTTGCTCTATCCTTCTTAATCGTTGGTTTAAACAGATGAACAAGGAAGACAGTTTTTTCTTTGAAAATGTTCAGCCCAGCTGAAGTATGTTAAAGTCTGTTCTCTGAAGTAATATTTCATACCAAAGGTCACATTGGTTTCTGTATGATAGTAGATGTTTTCGATAAAGCATCCGAGTGTTGTGTCTGGCTATAGGTGAGCCCAAATCACCACGGATTATGGATTATGGATTAAACTCCTATTAATGCCTCGGAAACGATTAGATATATCGCAATTAGTTTGTGAAAGAAAAGAATTTTTGTAATTTTTGAATAGAATTGTACTGTTTGTCGATTTTCAGACAATACTTTTATGAGTCAGTCCCCAAGTTATGTTAAGATTCTGAATAGTTGCACTTTATTGTTCTCTTATTGCAAAGGTAGTACCATTATTTATTGCAGTTCCTAAGACATTGAATGTCATGATGGTACTTATCTTTTTTAGAATACACAACTGCATTGTTTAGTAGTTGATAATGTCGTCTAGTGTTTTTATTTTGTTTCTGCTGGCTTTTCCCTTGTAAATTAATGTTTAATATATTGTGAGTTTGTTAGTCCCAATCGCACTTTATTATGATGTGTTCCATAATGATACAGATGTACATTTATTTCGTTTATTCAGCAAATAATTACCGTGTAGTGATGTGTAGATGCCCTGTAACCCCCGCGGGTTAGGGGGAAGAATTTACCCGATGCTCCCCAGCATGTCGTAAGAGGCGACTAACGGATTCTGTTTCTCCTTTTACCCTTGTTAAGTGTTTCTTGTATAGAATATAGTCAATGTTTGTTAAGATTTTAGTCAAGCAGTATGTAAGAAATGTTAAGTCCTTTGTACTGGAAACTTGCATTCTCCCAGTAAGGTCATATATTGTACTACGTTGCAAGCCCCTGGAGCAATTTTTTGATTAGTGCTTTTGTGAACAAGAAACAATTAACAAGTGGCTCTATCCCATCTCTCCCCCTTTCCCCGTCGCGATATAACCTTCGTGGTTGTAAACGACGTTAAACACCAAATAAAGAAAAGAAAGAAAGATGGCCTGTATAGTACCTGTATCTGGTCTGGCTTGATAATTAGCGTACACCAAGATACCTTATTCACCACATCTTTTTTTTATTTATTTTTTTAAATTCTGTTCATATTAAACTCGTGTTTGATGGTTCTTCTTTCTTATTAGAACTACAAGATTTATTTTGTTCTTATCTGTATTTGTGTGTGTGTGTGTGTGTGTGTGTATGTTTGTACAATCATGGACAACTGTTATTTGTTCACATTTTCTGGTATTACATTTATACTTTTCCTCAGTAAAACAAACGCTGTTTCAAACTTGTGTGTGTACGTGTGTGTGCTTGAGAAAAAAGTGTGTGTATGTGTGTGTGTGTGTGTGTGTGTGTGTGTGTCATAGCGATGCGTGAGAATGAAACTAGCAGACAGAATAAACTTGAACAGTTTGAACTCTACTCATTATTTTTAATAGTCTCATACACAAACAATCATGATACATGTATATATATACATTTTCATAAATAACTTTGGTAATAATATTGCATTCACGCTAAGATCACGATCCAAGATGTTGACATTAGAAACTTGATGATGCACACAATATTGATTTTGATATCTTTCCTGCTACATTATACTTTTGAGACCTGAATCCAAATAACTCTACAACTGCATACCACATGCACAAGAAAAACATTTTTTTCTCGTAAAAAGCAGATACAGTTTAAAGCATTCGGGTTTGTTGGAGATTTTGTTTGTTTGTTTGTTTGCTTAACGCCCAGCCGACCACGAAGGGCCATATCAGGGCGGTGCTGCTTTGATATATAACGTGCGCCACACACAAGACAGAAGTCGCAGCACCGGCTTCATTGTCTCACCCAGTCACATTATTCTGACACCGGACCAACCAGTCCTGGCACTAATCCCATAATGCCAGACGCCAGGCGGAGCAGTTTGTTGGAGATGATAGGCAGGCGTTGCACACACATAAACACACACAGCACGCAAGCACACACACACACAACGCTCACACACACAACGCTCACACGCACACAACGCTCACACACACAACGCTCACACACACACAACGCTCACACACACACACAACGCTCACACACACACAACGCTCACACACACACACAACGCTCACACACACGTACACCGCTCACACACACACAACGCTCACACACACACACAACGCTCACACACACACACAAAGCTCACACACACACACACAATGCTCACACACACACACGGCAACGCTCACACACACACACACACTGCTCACACACACACAATGCCGCTCACACACACACACACAATGCTCACACACACACACAATGCTCACACACACACAGACACAATGCTCACACACACACAATGCTCACCGCACACACACACAACACTCGACACACACACACACAACGCTCACACACACACACAACGCTCACACACACACACACACACAAAGCTCACACACACACACACAATGCTCACACACACACACGGCAACACTCACACACACACACACAATGCTCACACACACACAATGCCGCTCACACACACACACACATACAATGCTCACACACAGACACAATGCTCACACAGTGACACACACACACACACAATGCTCACACAGACACAATGCTCACATACACACATCGCCCACACACACACACACAACGCTCACACACACACACAATGCTCACACACACAATGCTCACACACACATACAATGCTCTCACACACACACACAACGCTCACACACACACACAATGCTCACATATACACAGCACACGCACGCCGTGCGCACACATTCCAAAGATCATAAAATCTAGCACAGGAATAAACAAAACGGCCAACGTGATATAATGAATACGATATGTGGTTGCTAATGCTGATTATACAATAATAGTAATAATAATTATGATAACTGGACATGTTTAAAGGTACTGAACTTGTCAAATCCAGGTGCACGGAGCCCCTGGGGCTTTTAGTCATACCTCAGGCAGCTATCCGTTAGAAGAACTACCAAGTTTCATTGACTTGCACCCAAAGAGTCAATAACTGCGATTTTTTTACGAATTAATTTCGTACTCGGACCCGGCTGGTCTTGACCTATTTTTTGATCTAAATTTAGATCAGGTAGATCACCACATCATGCATAAAAAGACACGTCACTAGCAAACTATGTCAGACGTCATCATGAGTTTATGTAAAACAAAATGGAGGCCGGCCGGAATCACTCAGTTGAATCGAACTCCGACCAAACACCACGTAATAACTAGGTTAATTTATGCACTCGCGTGAACAAGAAACTGTCGAGCTTCACAGCTGTCGTCGTTGGGTAGTTTTGGGTTTGTTTTACTACCATAGGAGGATTTTTGAACTGTAAATGCACTCAGCTGCAACAAAAACGCAAAACGAAGGCTGTGAGCTGCACTGTGCCTTTAAATGCCTAACCTATGGCTCTAGGCCCTTTACAAAAGAACATCTTTTCAAGTCTGAAGCACCTGCAGCAGCTGACTCTCGAGTGACTGGCATCTTTATCACAAAGACTGAGTGTCTATCTGACGAACGACAAGAAGAATTATCTTTTCATTCCAGTTAGGAGCACAACTACGTAACTCAGTGATTTTTACATTTAGTCAAGTTTTGACTAAATGTTTTAACATAGAGGGGGAATCGAGACGAGGGTCGTGGTGTATGTGTGTGTGTGTGTGTGTGTGTGTGTGTGTGTGTGTGTGTGTCTGTCTGTCTGTCTGTCTGTCTGTGCGTGTGTGTGTGTAGAGCGATTCAGACTAAACTACTGGACCGATCTTTATGAAATTTGACATGAGAGTTCCTGGGTATGATATTCCCGGACATTTTTTTCATTTTTTCGATAAATACATTCAGTGATGACATCATATCCGGCTTTTTGTAAAAGTTGAGGCGGCACTGTCACACCCTCATTTTTCAATCAAATTGATTGACATTTTGGCAAAGCAATCTTCGACAAAGGCCGGGGTTTGGTATTGCATTTCAGCTTGGTGGCTTAAAAACTAATGAGTGAGTTTGGTCATTAAAAATCGGAAACTTGTCATTAAAATTACTTTTTTATTAAACGATCCAAAAACAATTTCATCTTATTCTTCATCATGTTCTGATGCCACAAACATATAAATATGTTATATTCGGATTAAAAACAAGCTCTGAAAATTAAAAATATAAAAATTATGATCAAAATTAAATTTCCGAAATCGATTTAAAAACAATTTCATCTTATTCCTTGTCGGTTTCTGATTCCAAAAACATATAGATATGATATGTTTGGATTAAAAACACGCTCACAAAGTTAAAACGAAGAGAGGTACAGAAAAGCGTGCTATGCAGCACAGCGAAACCACTACCCCGCTGAACAGGCTCGTCAGTTTCACTGCGTTATGCACAAGCGGCGGACTACGGTCATTGTGAACAAATGCAGTGCGTTCAGTTTCATTCTGTGAGTTCCACAGCTTGACTAAATGTAGTAATTTTGCGCCTTACGCGACTTGTTTCTTCTTCATTTTGTAACTTTTTTCCACTAACGTGCTAGTCTTTAACTGTAGTGCTTCGGCATGATTTCTGCTTTCAAATGCTTTACTGACAAAATGGCAGTGCTGTATCAGGGGAAAATGTGTCTACGCATGCATTTTGAATGCTGTGATTTAACTTGTATACCTACATAGGTGTCGGCTACGAAATAATTTCAGCAACAAAATCCCAGTTTGCGCAGAAAGCCGAGTCGTGCTAGGCTAAACTGATTTTATAAACACAGTTTTATGATGATTTAACTTGTATCTACATACGTGTCGGTTACAAAATAATTTCAGCAATAAACTGAAACCCAGTTTGCGCAGAAAGCCGCAGCCATGCTAGGCTGCACATTTTTGCTTTGTCGGTTTGTCACAAAGAAAAAGGATATCCTCCTGTTCTAGGCAAAACATCCTGAATGGGTGTGTAAATATTGATCTACAAAACGTGACGGTCTCCGTTAGCAATAAGATATCTTTGAAACGGTATCCTGAATGGGTGTGTAAATATTGATCTACAAAACGTGACGGTCTCCGTTAGCAATAAGATATCTTTGAAACGGTATCCTGAATGGGTGTGTAAATATTGATCTACAAAACGTGACGGTCTCCGTTAGCAATAAGATATCTTTGAAACGGTATCCTGAATGGGTGTGTAAATATTGATCTACAAAACGTGACGGTCTCCGTTAGCAATAAGATATCTTTGAAACGGTATCCTGAACCGTTCGGTATATGAATAAGAATGCGTAATTGTGGAAAATGTTGCATTTTTGTGACATAACAAGCCGCTTTTGCAATTAAAAGACAAGCTACAAGAAGTCCTTGCGGAGGCTTGTTTTGCACTCAACACCATTGTTAAGACAAGCAATTGAAACACTGGGCCACATTGTTAAGACAAGCAATTGAAACACTGGGCCACATTGTAACTTTTGTTGCCTGTCTGTCAGATATGACATTTATGGGTTTTATGTATGAACATGTATGTAATATGAGTACTTAATTAATGATGAAATGATGCTGTTATTAGTATGCATTAATTGACAGAAGTAGACTCGTATCGCGAAAAACATTATTATTGATTCGCATGCCTGTTGGACCATGATTATGGGGCCTGTACTAGCTGTTACCTGTAGAGCCGAGTCTCCACGCACTCACGTGCAACAGGTGAAAAACCTGAATGTCCATTTTTTGTAAGGTGAGCTGTTAGACTTGTGTCGCCAGTCACCTAAGCTGTTAGCTTCACTTGCCCATTGAACATGTAAGAGGCAAGTCGGGGAAGATTCTTTGCTCGCGTGCTCAGGTAAACTATTTTTCATGATATGTTTTCGCTAAGGAACACTTGTATACTGTTCAAAAAAAGAAACGCATAGTTGCTACTTGCCAAATTTGTTTTATTTTTCTAAAAAATTAACAGAAAATCCAATATTTAGATTATTTGTTTGAAATTTGGTATGGACACAGTTGAATGCACACACAGTTCATTTGCATCTTCAAATCAATCAGTCAATCAATACGATTGGGTGCCGAGGCTGTCAAGTCAGTAGGGGGTGTGACTGTCTTGAGCAGCAACAACTGCCCGGCACCTTCTGGGCATGGACTGGATCAGATGCCGGATATCTTGCTGTGGGATGGTGTCCCACTCCTCCTGAAGTGCCTGCAATAGATCGCGGTGATTTGCCGGCGCTTCTTCTCGCCTGCGCACACGTCTGTCCAAGTCATCCCAGAGGTGTTCTATCGGGTTCATGTCTGGCGACATGGATGGCCAGGGAAGCACCTGGACATGGTGATCGGTGAGGAACTGGGTGGCGAGTCGTGCTGTGTGCGGGCGAGCGTTGTCCTGCTGGAATATGGCATCCTGGTCAGCCAGAAGAGGAAGGGCGTGTGGGCGCAGAATTTCCTCCACGTATCGCTGGGCAGTTATGCGCCCTTGGACGTGCACCAGGGTGCTCCTTCCAGCGGTATTGATCGCCCCCCACACCATGACGCCTCCACCACCATGAACGGGTGCCTAATCCACACAGTTGGGCGCGTAACGTTCGTTTACTCTCCGGTAGACCCTCCTCCGACCATCATGTCGCTGGAGCAGGAAGTAGGACTCGTCGCTGAACCACACGTGTCTCCAGTGATTCCGGACGGTCCAGCGAAGGTGCTGGTTGCCCCACTGCACTCGGTTCTGGCGATGGCGGCGGGTGAGGACAGCTCCTCTGTGAGGTCTGCGAGCTCTCAAACCAGCTTCATGCAGGCGGTTCCGCACGGTCTGGTCCGATAATCGGTGTGGCCCGGGGAGAGCCTGGACAGAAGATGAGGCCGACAGGAAACGATTCCGGAGGTGGCGGAGCCGTATGAAGCGGTCGTGAGCAGCAGTTGTCGCCCTTGGTCTTCCCGCTCGTGGCAAGTCAGCAACAGAGCCAGTGGCTTGAAACCTGACCCACAGTCTACTGATGGTGCTCTGGGACACGTGGAAGTGCCTGGCGATTGCACTTTGACTTTGGCCTGCTTGTAAACGACCCAATGCAATTTGGCGGTCTTCTCTGCTCAATCGGGCCATCTTTCGTCGCTGAATTGTCGTCTGATTTCTTTGTGGCGAACAATCCGCTTTTATGGGTTTTGGAAGACATGGTGAGAGCTCAATATTCCCCGAGTTTCACGAGATTACACTAAAGCATGACGAATGGTCATGCCAAATGAGCAATTTTGACATTGTAGCCACTGATAACGCATGCGTCACGTGCAGAGCTCACTTGTGGCAATGGACGAAAGGTCGACGACCAGATAAACATTTTCTGCAGTTTGGTGGATATCCTTGTAGCCATATAATTAAATTAACCAAATATTACAAGCTATGCGTTTCTTTTTTTGAACAGTATATGTTTATGGATAGGCATTCTTAATATTCGCTGCTATGTTAACTTAAGTGTTCATTGTACTAGTTCTTAATCTGGATATTCTGAATAGTTGTTTAATGTGTGGATAAATAACTCGGACATGGATGGGAATTGATATTAGTATTGACAGTAGTTATTTAAGAATTCGTGTGTGTGTGGTTGAATGTAGAGTGTAATTACAGCCCAGGGTGAATGATGAGTGAATTGCTGTGTGTGTTATGCCTATGGAAATACTGACTCAAGAATTACTTTCACAGGAGTCTTCCCAGAGACAGAAGACGGAATTCGCGAGAGCTTGTTTGACCATTCAAGCAGACGCATGAAGAGAGAGAAAAATGAATCACATTTTTTAAAGATCTACTGTCAGCACCATGAAGCGTCTTTGAAAATCTTGATTTCATTCACCAGAATGAATCCCGTCACTGCACCAATCAGAGCACCAAGCTGCGTTGCCACACCATACCATATAAGGGCACGACGCCCCGCTAGACGCATGACGCCAGCAACTGACACTTTTGCGTACGTCAGAAAAAATGACGCGCCCACCCAGACCGCCACCTGAAAAAAAAAGTACACATCAGACCAGCTTAGACTGTTTTCTCACCATGCAATAATAAACGCATGTCAATTGTGTCGGATGGTCGTACAGTAATATTCGATGCCAGTTTCCTCAAATCAGGCTCGGGAAAAACAATGTTGACGAATAGTGACTGTTTTTTTCTGTCCGTCGGTCTGTCTGTCTGTCTCTCTCTGTCTCTGTCTCTCTCTGTCTGTGTGCCTCTCCCTCTCTCTGTCTCTGTCACTGTCTGTGTGCCTCCCTCTCTCTCTCTCTCTCTCTCTCTCTCTCTCTCTCTCTCTCTCTCTCTCTCTCTCTCTCTCTCTCTCTCTCTCTCTCTCTCTCTTTCTCTTTCAAAATTCAATTGTGGTTTTTGTTACCGTATCATCTTACGGACTTTTTAGTTACAGAAACATGGATTTTTAATTGGGGATAATTATGCTAAAACTCCACAAATCAGCCAATCACTGACCGACACAGGACCGCCCGCCGCGTGGCCCACCATTGGTGGATCAGGACTCATGGTGGCTGCCACGATAATGTATGCACCGCACGCGCACCCGAGTGACGTCAGCGCGGAGATGGTCAATGGGGAGGAGACAGCGAGGAAAAGGGAGACAAAGCAGGCCAGGGGGTTGGCGATGTTAGACAAGGTCACCACAAGGTTATAGGTCGAGATGCCGTAAGGAAGACTGGAGTAGGTCTGTGGACATATTCACAGAGCAGTGTCAACACATGTGTTTTTGTTGTGGTCTCCTTTTTTGTTTAAAATGTAGACAGAGGACAACAACAACAACAACAACAACAACAACAACAACAACGACCCTGTTGAATTTTAAAATGAAAATTACCTTAGCGGTAACAAAATAGAGAGAGAGAGAGAGAGAGGAGAGAGAGAGAGAGAGAGAGAGAGAGAGAGAGAGAGAGAGAGAGAGAGAGACTCAGACTCAGACTCTGAACTTTATTACAAAAGGATAAAGGTTTTAGGCAAAGCCTATTCTTCCCGAAGAAGGACTTCGTGCTGAGGACAGACGCTTCAGGAAAAGGACTTGGGGCAGTGTTGCTTCAGGACTGACAGAGGGGTTTTTGCACCCTGTTTGCTTCGCCAGCCGTAAGCTGACCTCGGCCGAGGCAGCATATGCAACGGTTGAACGCGAGTGTCTCGCCATTGTCTGGGGCATCCAGAAGTTCGAGGCGTACCTGTACGGACGACCTTTCTGTCTGGAGACGGACCATCAACCTCTGCAATACCTTCAGGTTGCAAGGTTGGCAAACGCCAGACTTATGCGCTGGGCGTTGATCCTCCAACCGTACCAATTCACGGTACGCGTCATTCCGGGCGCCAACAATGTTGGAGCTGATTTTCTCTCTCGGGCTGTAGAGGAGAACATGACTGGGAGCGAAACCGAGGTTTCGTCTTGAAGAGGGGAGGTGTGTCACGATTTAGTGACATGGATCGAGAAAGTGTCACTCTGTGGGGTGCCTTCTCTTGGTCAATTGCGATAGAAAGCGCCTGTGCTTTCTGTCAACGGCTGGGTTTTAGCTGACCGAGCAATAGCGAACACGAGAATTTCGTGTCGCACGGATTTCACGTGGGTGATTTCTGCTGTCGGGGCAAAACTGGGATAGCTGAACTTGGAATGTGACAAGGTGAGTCACGTGATTTTGTCCAGGTTGTCTGTTTGAGACATATTAATGACACACTCGAAACTCAGCAGCGAGAGAGAAGGGTCGGTGTCAGAATTCTCCTACAAGTTTGATGGTCTTCAACACGTTTAAATACTTTACTGTATATCAACGTGCCATGCTGCTTAGTTGCCAGTGGGGCTTAAAAGGAACTACAAGGACAGACCACCTTCTCACTGTATACATGCTGGCTGACAGTCGGGGCGTCAAGGTTTCTCCGCTGTGCGTTTTCACCGCATAAGGATTCAGCGCGAGAGGAGGATGACGGTATTTCTGTGACGAACAGAAGTCATTCGAAAGGAAGCGGGTTCGCTTAAAAGAGAGCTACCTACATAAGGCTGTTGAGGTAATAAATCATTATTTAACGCTTTTGACGAGTCTGTGTTTGTGGAATGAAATACTCTCTGTTGTTCTTTCCAGGTTAGCGCATAATTTGCTCTTTGTGACGCTAAAATACTAATCTGTATATGGTTTTTGCAGATATGGAGAGAAGGAAGGAAAATAGCTGATTTGTTGTTGTAAAAGTCCGTTTGTGCAGGCCCACGTGCTCGATGAGATATGTCAAGGTGACATGTTTAAAGGTGGTGTGTGAGGGATAGCATGACATGTTTAGTGCACCGATGCTTTTTGTTGCAGCCTTCTTCTGTTACTGCCAACGTATTCTATTACGTGCTACGCTGGGATGCTGTAACCAGGTCGTCCGCGGCATTGCTGTAACCTGCTAACCTGCTAGCTATACTGGTGATCTGCTGTCGCTGTCACCGTCCTACCAGCTACGACGCTACTTTTTCTGGTAGACTACGGGAGGACCTTCAGCGACTGAGTGAGGCGCCTGATGTCTCCACTGTTCCCTGCTTCGTTGCCACGCTAACCGGCACTACATTCAACGGAGCAGTTGTGGAGACTACAGACTAATTACGGGCCGCCCACTCAGTGGCAAAAAGCTAAGTTGCACCATGTTTTTTGCACCCTTACCACCAAGTCATCTGTGCTATTAATGATTATACTCGAGTGGTGACGACGTGGGGTGTGTGACACCTGCATGAATTAGCACTTTAAGGCAGACAGTTATATTTTCCTAACTATACACGGGATCAGCGTGTTATTATTATTTTCTGTACTTTAACTGGCATTTTTGTCAGTGAACACTTGTTTTTACGTATTTAACGTAAAAAGAAAATCTTTTGGAGTGAAGTCTCGAGGGAGGTGGCGTGATATTACATAAACAGGCGTCTGAAACTTATACTTTTGTTGATTCTATCTATTTGTATGACTGCGAGAGTGGATCGTGGTGTGGTTAGTTAGTTAGAAGTAACTAACCGTTCATAATCACCTTAGTGTGATATTGAAACGTGACAAATCATATAAAATACAGAAATGCATTGTATGGAATGCAACACAATGTGCATTTAAGGAATTACATAAGGAGAACTCAAAAATTACAGAATTACATTGACATAGTTATTATATCTTTCATTTGAGAATGAAGTTGCTCAGATCAGCCGTTAACACTAGTACAAAATGTTTAGCAAAATAACAATCGAACAAGACATTTCATTCACGAATGATGTGTGAACGTGACTGTCTCTTAAACATTTTCACTGAAGTTGCATTTCTTATCTGTTGGGGGAAGGAGTTCCAGAGAAATGCTCCTGAGAGAGAGAGAGAGAGAGAGAGAGAGAGAGAGAGAGAGAGAGAGAGAGAGAGAGAGAGAGAGAGAGAGAGAGAGAGAGAGAGAGAGAGAGAGAGAGAGAGAGAGAGAGAGAGAGAGAGAGAGAGAGAGATAATGACAACAATGAGCACGGTATAATAGGTTATGCTTCTCTGGCCCTCGCCCTGAAGAGGGTCTACTATACTGCGGCTAAAAACAGGTTTGTTACGTAATCATAAAATTAAACGAAGAACATACATGTATACATATAAGTATATATGGACAAGAAGCGCATCACAACAAAAACAGGAAATAAATTAGGACGTTTTAACAGCTAGGACGTTTTAACACTAAGTCGAGAAAGACACTTTGTAACGAGACATCAGTTCAGCAAAACAATGCACTCTCAGACACACAACTTACCAAAAGACAAGAAAGCACAACAACTCACCAGTGCCACATGCTTACCTGCACTGACAGCACAACAACTCACCAGTGCCACATGCTTACCTGCACTGACAGCACAACAACTCACCAGTGCCACATGCTTACCTGCACTGACAGCACAACAACTCACCAGTGCCACATGCTTACCTGCACTGACAGCACAACAACTCACCAGTGCCACATGCTTACCTGCACTGACAGCACAACAACTCACCAGTGCCACATGCTTACCTGCACTGACAGCACAACAACTCACCAGTGCCACATGCTTACCTGCACTGACAGCACAACAACTCACCAGTGCCACATGCTTACCTGCACTGACAGCACAACAACTCACCAGTGCCACATGCTTACCTGCACTGACAGCACAACAACTCACCAGTGCCACATGCTTACCTGCACTGACAGCACAACAACTCACCAGTGCCACATGCTTACCTGCACTGACAGCACAACAACTCACCAGTGCCACATGCTTACCTGCACTGACAGCACAACAACTCACCAGTGCCACATGCTTACCTGCACTGACAGCACAACAACTCACCAGTGCCACATGCTTACCTGCACTGACAGCACAAAGCTGGTGATGAGAAAATTGATGATGACGACCTGCACCAGCAGAAAGATAGCGATAACCATGGAGACTTCCTTGTCCTCCCCCTTCTTCACCAAGCTCTTCCCTTCATCGCTGGAATCATTTTGAACGAGAGTGTCACGTGACCCGTTAGAGCCAATTCCTGACGACCCAGACCCGGACGATCCCGCAGCCATAACGTGAGACCCAGAATCCGATGACTTATGGAGGTCAGTGAAGTGTGCATGGCCGTCAGCAATATTCGGTGTCTCGTCTCTAACAGAACACACTGGGTTGGAGATACCCAGGCCCTCGACAGAGTCTCCACAGCTGTAGCTCTTCCCCTTCGTCTTCTCCTCGAAGTCTTGCTCAAGGTCATAGGAGGACGCGGTCACAAACTCGTCCTTGCAGTACCCCCAGAAGTTGAGCAAGGTGAAGGCCACGATTGAGAGAAAGATGAGCGCGGAGAGGAGGATGAAGAAGAGCTGAACGGAGAAGCGAGGGTCCGTGTAGGTGGGGTATTCAAAATAAGACGTCCCGTTGACCAACACGCCGCTGATGTTTTTCTCCACCGTAGAGCTACCGTTGACGCAGAGGACATCCCCGGCGCCTTGCCCTAACGCCATCATGGCTGGGAGAAAGCCGCTCAGACCTTCACCAAAGAAAAAGCTAGCCATGTAGGCGGGTTTGAGAGCTGCGAGGAAAGCTACATAGGCCAGTGATGACGTGCAGTCCATGACGGCGAGGAAGAAACTGAGTGCCAGGAGAGCCACGCTCCTCTCGCTACCGGCCACGTGGGCCGTCCGTTGCCATAGAAACGCCAAGAGCAAGGTCGAGGTCAGGCCTACAAACATGATGGCGTAGGATGTGACCTTGTCCAAGGTCAGCTTGGATGCCGGTGACCTTTTCTTGAGGATGTAGGCGATGATGATGAAGATGATAGGCCCGATGTTGGCGATCTGAAAAACAAATAGAAGCAAGACGTTGAATGATACAGAACTCATGCTGTTCAGTCAAAGACATACATCAGTTTACATTCGCTCCTCGTTTGACTGATTTAGATTTGTTACCGAAACAACTGATTAGCTAACTCGTGTACAGTAAAACCATCTTTCTTTCTTTCTTTATTTATTTGGTGTTTAACGTCGTTTTCAACCACGAAGGTTATATCGCGACGAGGGAAAGGGGGGAGATGGGAAGTAAAACCATCGCTGTGTTTGAATGCTCTCTCTCTCTCTCTCTCTCTCTCTCTCTCTCTCTCTCTCTCTCTCTCTCTCTCTCTCTCTCTCTCTCTCTCCCTCCCTCCCTCCCTCCCTCCCTCCCTCTCTCTCTCTCTCTCTCTCTCTCTCTCTCTCTCTCTCTCTCTCTCCCTCTCGCTTGTGTGTGTGTGTGTGTGTGTGTGTGTGTGTGTGTGTGTGTGTGTGTGTGTGTGTGTATGCGTGTTTCTGTACAGTGTAAATGTGCGATGTCTGTCTGTCTGTCTGGCTGCCTCGGAAACACTAACCTGACTGAGGATGGTGATGTAAGATGGCAGAGTCCATTCCTCGGGTAGGTGGGTGACGAAGATGGGTAGTTCTACCCACATTCCGTTGATGTCCACCCATGACGAGATAGCGAACACACACACCAACACATGAACACCCAGCTTGGAGTCCACGAACAGACGCTCCAGCGCATTCATCATCCTGGCTGTGGTGAGATCACTGTGTCACTGCGTGAGACAAGAGCAGACACAATCTTTGAAAATGTGTAGACACAATTATAACAAACATGGGAGTGTCAGCCCATGAACGCAGAAGAAGAAGAAGACAGACACAACCAGCCAGCAAACAACTAACCGACCAACCCGGCAAGCACATTACTGTTAATTACACTGCGGAACCACCCCGGCATCCAGTCAAACAGCGATCAGTGAGCGATAGCAACCTTCAGCCCCTCACCTGCCCCTGACAAACCCATTGATTAGCAATCGGCTACTCTCTCTCTCTCTCTCTCTCTCTCTCTCTCTCTCTCTCTCTGTCTCTCTGTGTCTCTCTGTGTCTCTTTCTCTCTCTGTCTCTGTCTCTCCCACTCACTCTCTCATAGATGGTCTGGATGCAAAAATTATAACAATGGCAGCTCCAATTATCACAGATACATTGACATTTATCTATAACCTTTGTATTGACAAAAGCTATTTTCCTAAACAATTCAAACAGGCTAAAGTGATTCCTCTCTTTAAATCAGGAGATACTACAAATCCTTCAAATTATAGACCAATATCAATTCTATCAATCCTTTCGAAGCCTCTTGAAAAACATATCAATAAACACATCCTTTCTCACTTTGAGAACAATAAATTGATCCATGATAATCAATCAGGTTTTAGGCAAAAACACTCATGTCAAACAGCGCTTATTAGTTTAGTAGACCAATGGCTGACAAACATTAATAATAATCAGTTCTGTGCTGCTCTATTTGTTGACTTTGCTAAAGCTTTTGACCTAATTGACCATAAACTCCTTATCAAAAAGCTTGAGATTTATGGAATTGCAACAAATTCTATAAACATTTTAACATCTTTCCTGTCAGGCAGACAGCAAAGTACTTATCTGAAACAATCATACTCTTGTAAGCAAACAGTAAGGTTTGGAGTACCACAAGGTTCTATTCTTGGTCCATTACTATTTTCTCTATATATATAAACGACCTACCTCTATTTTGTAAAATGCATGTGTGAACTATTTGCAGATGATACTACAATTCATTCTAGTCACCAAGGTCTTATTAAACTAGCAAATATCCTCCAAGAAAACATTGATCGATTACTTGAATGGTCAGAACTAAACCATATGTCACTGAATCCAAATAAAACTAAATGCATGCTACTTACCACGAGGCAAAAAAGACAAAATCTAACATCTGGATTTCCGACATTGCTAATACGAAATCAAGATGTTACCGAAGTTGATAGCCATAACGTCTTGGGAATAACTATTGACAATAACCTGTCTTGGTCAAAACATGTAGATACACTTTGTAAAAACACATCCAAAAAATATTTCAGTTATCAAAAATCTAACACTTTCTAGACCTTCGCACAAGAAAACTGTTTTTTCAGGCACATATTCAGTCAGCTATTGACTATGCTTCCACAGTGTGGGACTCTGCAAGTGCAAATACTTTGAAACACTTGGGCACTTTACATAGACGAGCTGTTAAATTATTTTTTTTTTAAATACATCTCTTTCCATGACTGATTATAAACGATTGCAAATTCTTCCTATCAAAGATAGATTTGCATATAACAAAAGTGTGATGATGTATCGAATTATGTCAGGGAATGCACCTACACTCATTGCCTCAAATTTCAAAATAAATCATTATAGAAAATGTAACAAATTAATTACCCCAACTCCAAGAATCGACCTGTACAAGTCGAGTCTATCATATTCTGGAGCAATTATGTGGAACGCCATTCCAAATATAATTAAATTACGAATTCATGAAACATCATTCAAGGAATATTACATGCTGTTTCTTTTACAAAACTTATAAGAAATATTATCAAGCAGCTGGCAAAATATAACTGTACTCTCTGATTATATTGAAAAACATGATTATATATAAGCATAATTCATGAAGGATTTTTTAATTTTTTTTTTATACAAACACATATTCCTCTGTTATATATAATTTTCAAGCATTGCTAAAGAATCCTAATGCATCTTAAAATGTCTTATTGGTTGCTTGACATGTTAATTATGGTAAATATGTCATTTGTACTATAGTTAAACTTATCTTTTATTTCTTCTTGTTTGTTACCCCTAAATGGGCGAGGGCCGGATGAAAAAAAGCATGTATACATTGCTTATTCTGTCACCCTCGTAAAATAAATTTCAATTCAATTCAATTCAATTCTCTCTCTCCCTCTCTCTCTCTCTCTCTCTCTCTCTCTCTCTCTCTCTCTCTCTCTCTCTCTCTCTCTCTCTCTCTCTTATAAACTACAATGTTTCATATAATGCACTTATGTACATAAACTTATACTGTTTTACTAATTATGTAAGTATGTAGTAGTAGTTATTATAGTAGATTTAGTCCCTCTTTAGGGCGAGGGCCAGATGCAAAAAAAGTATACCAATGCTTATTCTGTTACCCTCGTAAAATAAAGAATTGTCATTGTCATTGTCATTGTCTCTCTCTCTCTCTCGCTCTCTCAGGTCGTCATCTCCAGATCTTTCTTTCAGTCCATTAAAACAGAGCGGAACGAACCACTAACTGTTTTGTGAACAAGGTGACGTTGACTTGTATCCACATGAATGCAGTGACGCTTCCGTCCTGAAAGGGAGACTGTTTTTGTCGCGGCCAAATAACACTTGTTGTCGCAGTAGATTACAATGTTTACAGCCTAACCTACATTAGGGGTGCCTGGCAAAGAAGGGAGTTTTATTTTCTGACACGAACTGTACAAACCTTTTTCTAAATGCGTTACTCGATTCAAGTTCTATTCATAAACAACATCAGGCAAACATCGGTGTCACACTGTTACATGACAAAGACAGAAAGTACAAGAACCCCCCCCCCTCACACACACACACACACACACTCATACACGCGGGACACATGTATACACCCACACATAGGCCTAAACACACACAAACACATACATGCGGCACCCACACAGACACACAGACACAGAAACATACACACCGTGCACACACACAAATACATACACGCGGCACACATATATATATACACACACACTCATAGGTCACACACAAACACATACAAGCGACAGCCACACCGTGAGACACAGACACCGACAGACACAGACACACACAGACACACACACACACACACACAGACAGACAGACACACACACACCAGGGCCGGACTAGGTAAGTACTAGGGGGGGGGGGGGGTTACAGATGGGGGTCCAGGGGCGAAGCCCCCTTGGTGGGGGTTGCAAGGGGGTTGGTGGGGGTTGCAAGGGGGCTTCGCCGCCTTGAAGCTGAACGTTTTTTTTAATGTTTCTGGAGGGAAAGGAAGCCTCTCCTTGAACGAAAAAGGTAAATTCGACAGCAAGCTGTATAGGCAATGAAGAAGAATTGAGATTGTAAGGACTCATACTTTTTTTTGGAGGGGCTGAGAGGTGCGATTTAGTCTCGGATTTCATGATGATCCAGATGCAATCCCCCCTCCCTCCCCCTCAAAAAAAAAGCGTTTGGGAGGTACATGCTTAAGCCAGGGGGGGGGGGGAGTGCAACCCCTGTAACCCCCCCCCTAGTCCGGCCCTGCACACACACACATACACAATTGACGTAATTAGTTCACGTGCGGGACTTGATGTGACCCTGGCCGAGGTGGCAGTCCAAAAGTATTTTCTATAAAATTTGCAGTTTTTGACTCCTTGCATGGAAAGTCAATGAAACTTGGTATGTTTTCAAACAGATAGCTGCCTGAGGCATATGACAGAAAGCCCTAGGGGCTCCGTGCACCTGGCGTTGACAGGTACAGTAACTTTAACGATGTACAAAAAATCAGCACAAATCTGGCATCTGGATATCGCTCTAAATAGGGACTAATGTACGAAGAGTGTGTGTATGTGTGTGTCACTATAGAAAGCGCCTGTGCTTTCTGTCAACGGGTTTTGCTGACAGCGCAAAACGAACACGGGTATTTTGTGTTGCACGGATTTCACGGGGGTGATTTCTGCTGTCGAGGCAGGATTGTCGATAACTGAACTGGGGTATGTGACAGGGTTAGTCACGTGATTTCAAGGTTGTCTGTCTGATACATGTTAACTTGACACTCGAAAACTCAGCGCTGGGGAGAACGGTCGGTGTCTTATATTTCCTGCTAGTTTGATGGATTTCATCGCTTTGAGTTCTGCATTGATATTCAACGCGCCGCTCTGCATATGTACAGGAGGGCTTCAGGAAACTTCAGTTTGAGACCACTTTCTCTCCGTTCACATGCGGTCTGACGTTGACGGGTCGTCAAATTCTCTTCGCTGTGCGGGAAGGTAATTTCACCGCATAAAGGACTCAGCAAGAGGTTGAATGGGATATCGCTGTTGACGAACAGGTGCCATTCAAAGGAGGAAGCGGTTTTCGCTTCAATGAGAGTGCTACCTACATAGGCTTTTGAGGTAATAAATCATTATTTAACGCTGTTGACGAGTCTGTGTTTGTGGAATGAAATACTCTCTGTTGTTCTTTCCAGGTTAGCGCATAATTTGCTCTTTGTGACGCTAAAATACTAATCTGTATATGGTTTTTGCAGATATGGAGAGAAGGAAGGATAATAGCTGATTTGCTGTTGTAAAAGTCCGTTCGTGCAGGCCCACTTGCTCGATGAAATATATCAGGGTGACATGTTTAAAGGTGGGGTGTGAGGGGTAGCATGACATGTCTAGTGCACCGAGGCTTTTTGTTGCAGCCTTTCTTCAGTTCTACCTACAACTGTTGCTGGCTGTTTTTTGCTGCCTATCTGCGGGACGCTGTTGTCTGCGGACGCTGTAACCAGATCGTGTGATGTAACCAGCTAACCGGCTAACCAGCGACTGAGTGAGGCGCCTGATGTCTCCACTTTTCCCTGCTTCGTAGCCACGCCAGACGGCACTACATTCTACGGAGCAGTTGTGGAGACTATGAACTAATTACAGGCCGTCCACTCAGTGGCACAACAAAGCTAAGTGCACCATGTCTTTTGCACCCTGTTTACCACCGTTGTCATCTTTTCTATTTATGATTACATTCGAGCGGTGACAACGTGGGGTGTGTGACACCTGCATAAGTTAGCACTTTTAGGCAGATCAGCTATATTTTCCTAGCTTTACACGGGATCAGCGTGTTACTATAATTTTCTATATTCTAACTGGCATTTTGTCAGTGACCATTGGTTTTACGTTTTGAACGTAAAAGAACATATTTTGAGTGAAGTCTCGAGGGAGGTGGCGGGTTATTACATAAACAGGCGTCTGAAACTTATACTTTTGTTGATTCTATTTAATTGTATGACTGCGAGAGTGGATCGTGGTGTGGTTAGTTAGTTAGAAGTAACTAACCGTTTCATAATCACCTTGTGTGATATAGTGAAACGTGACAGTGTGTGTGTGCCAATGTGTGTGTGTGTGTGCGCCGCGTGCGAGTGTGTGTGTGTGTGTGTGTCGGTGTGTGTGTGTGCGTGCGTGCGAGTGTGTGTGTGTGCGTGCGTGCGAGTGTGTGTGTGTGTGTGTGTGTGTGTGTGTGTGTGTGTGTCCGAGTCTGTGTGCCAGTCTGTCCGCCTGTCGGTTTTTCTGTTTGTCCCTTCTGTTAGTAGTACATGTATACGTGAACTTACATCTAATCATTGTACATACAACGGTGTACAATGGTGTACGCGAGTAATATTATTTCCTCAACTGAAACAAGGACCTACCTCTTGTTAGCGTTTCTGTTATCTTGAGTCCCCCAGATTGCCACACTGATACCGCACGGTTCCACTCTGATACCACACTGACACCACACTGCCGTTCCACACCCAACACATCGACAGTGCGTTCCACGGCCAGTAATGCTTACAAGCTACATCAGCTACCTATGGAAAGCCGTTTGGCTCATAACCATTACACGTGTAATAAATCATAAATACACGTGTAATAAATGATTAATACACGTGTATTTATTTCTTATTGCACGTGTAATTTATCTTTTTACATTTAGTCAAGTTTTGACTAAATGTTTTAACATAGAGGGGGGAATCGAGACGAGAGCGTGGTGTATGTGTGTGTGTCTGTCTGTCTGTGTGTGTGTGTAGAGCGATTCAGACTAAACTACTGGACCGATCTTTATGAAATTTGACATGAGAGTTCCTGGGTATGATATCCTCAGACGTTTTTTTCATTTTTTTGATAAATGTCTTTGATGACGTCATATCCGGCTTTTCGTGAAAGTTGAGGCGGCACTGTCACGCTCTCATTTTTCAACCAAATTGATTGAAATTTTGGTCAAGTAATCTCCGACGAAGCCCGGACTTCGGTATTGCATTTCAGCTTGGTGGCTTAAAAATTAATTAATGACTTTGGTCATTTAAAATCTGAAAATTGTAAAAAAAATAATTCTTTTTATAAACCGATCCAAATTTACGTTCATCTTATTCTCCATCATTTTCTGATTCCAAAAACATATAAATATGTTATATTTGGATTAAAAACAAGCTCTGAAAATTAAGAATATAAAAATTATGATCAAAATTAAATTTTCGAAATCAATTTAAAAACAATTTTATCTTATTCCTTGTCGGTTCCTGATTCCAAAAACATATAGATATGATATGTTTGGATTGAAAACACGCTCAGAAAGTTAAAACGAAGAGAGGTACAGAAAAGCGTGCTATCCTTCTCAGCGCAACTACTACCCCGCTCTTCTTGTCAATTTCACTGCCTTTGCCATGAGCGGTGGACTGACGATGCTACGAGTATACGGTCTTGCTGCGTTGCATTGCGTTCAGTTTCATTCTGTGAGTTCGACAGCTACAGTACTTGACTAAATGTTGTATTTTCGCCTTATGCGACTTGTTTCTTATGCTATGGAATAGCATAATGATTAAATACACGTGTAATAAATATTTCATACACGTGTAAGAAATGATTAAATACACGTGTAAGAAATGTTTATTACGCGTGTATTTAATCATTTCGTACACGTGTATGACATTTTTATTGCACGTGTATTAATCATTAATTACACGTGTATTAATTATTTATTGCACGTGTACTAATCATTTTTTACATTACACGTGTAATAAATCATAAATACACGTGTAATAAATTATTAATACACGTGTATTTATTTCTTATTGCCCGTGCAATTTATCTTTTTATATTTAGTCAAGTTTTGACTAAATATTTTAACATCGAGGGGGAATCGAAACGAGGGTCGTGGTGTATGTGTGTGTGTATGTGTGTGTGTGTGTGTGTGTGCGTGCGTGCGTGCGTGCGTGTAGAGCGATTCAGACCAAACTACTGGACCGATCTTTATGAAATTTGACATGAGAGTTCCTGGGATTGATATCTCCATACGTTTTTTTCATTTTGTTGATAAATTTCTTTGATGACGTCATATCCGGCTTTTCGTGAAAGTTGAGGCGGCACTGTCACGCCCTCATTTTTCAACCAAATTGGTTGAAATTTTGGTCAAGTAATCTTCGACGAAGCCCGGGGTTCGGTATTGCATTTCAGCTTGGTGGCTTAAAAATTAATTAATGACTTTGGTCATTAAAAATCTGAAAATTGTAAAAAAAAATAAAAATTTATAAAACGATCCAAATTTACGTTTATCTTATTCTCCATCATTTGCTGATTCCAAAAACATATAAATATGTTATATTCGGATTAAAAACAAGCTCTGAAAATTAAATATATAAAAATTATTATCAAAATTAAATTGTCCAAATCAATTTAAAAACACTTTCAGCTTATTCCTTGTCGGTTCCTGATTCCAAAAACATATAGATATGATATGTTTGGATTAAAAACACGCTCAGAAAGTTAAAACAAAGAGAGGGACAGAAAAGCGTGCTATCCTTCTTAGCGCAACTACTACCCCGCTCTTCTTGTCAATTTCACTGCCTTTGCCATGAGCGGTGGACTGACGATGCTACGAGTATACGGTCTTGCTGAAAAATGGCATTGCGTTCAGTTTCATTCTGTGAGTTCGACAGCTACTTGACTAAATATTGTATTTTCGCCTTACGCGACTTGTTTCTTATGCTATGGAATAGCATAATGATTAAATACACGTGTAATAAATATTTCATACACGTGTAAGAAATGATTAAATACACGTGTAATAAATATTTCATGCGCGTGTAAGAAATGTTTATTACGCGTGTATTTAATCATTTCGTACACGTGTATGGCATTTTTATTACACGTGTATTAATCATTAATTACACGTGTATTAATTATTTATTACACGTGTACTAATCATTTTTTACACGTGTAATGGTTATGAGCCAAACGGCTTTCCATAGCTACCGGCTGCAAAGGGCCCGCTGACCCGTGAAATTGCTTAACACATGGACTGGGTGGCCGAGTGGTAACGCACTTGCGCTCGGAAGCGAGAGGTTGCGAGTCAGTTCGACCCTGGGTCAGGGCGTTAGCAATTTTCTCCCCCCTTTCCTAACCTAGGTGGTGGGTTCAAGTGCTAGTCTTTGATTTGGTTTAAGCAAAGTTTTATTCAGGATTTTCTTCGCATGAACAGTTCAAAACACACAACTAGGACACGCACTCAAGCAAATGCTTATATCACGTGACCAGAACAGTACTAAATTACACACATTTTCGTAATGGTGGACATAACAACAATAAACCAGAGGAACAAATTGAAAGAATGGGGATGGGGAGCTAACTAGGAACAAAGGAATCTACAGAAGATAAAAAGAAAAGGGAGGGAAAGGGGGAAGAAGGTACTAACAACCACAAGGAGAGACTAGGACGAAAGCGCATAGGAAGAGAGCATCAAGTCTAAGACATGCAACATGTAAATTCAGGTAAATGTAACAATTTTTTATGGAAGGCAGTAATTCGTTAACATGTAAAATACGAGACAAACGATAATAATCATTACTTATACGCTGCTTATGTAATCAAATACGATAACACAGGGAGAGGCAGTGTGGAGGTACACATATGCCTGCCCACACACATATACACTATCAATGCGTGAACACATCCATCAAATCAATCGACCAGATTTAACAATAAACGATTGGACAGACTCAAATATCAATATGTTATTACGAACAGAATAATGCTCGCTACCTTTTAATAATATTTCCACGCGTCTGAAATGAACAGGCAACGAATTGATTGTTGTCAGACGAGCATCTGCATACAAAGTGCAGTTTAATAAATAATGTTCGGATGTTTCATTTGGATCACCGCAAGCACACTGTGCGTTATCTTTTAGATGGCGTTTACACAAGTCTGAATTAAGGTTACTAATATTTAAACGCATTCTGCAGTGTTGAACTTCTGTCTGTCGTTTTCCAAAATAATAATAAGCTGGTACACTATGATCAGGACTTTGTAAATAATGCTTAAATTCGCTTATTGAATTTGTTGTTTTAATCACATCAGGCAAATTATTCCATAAAACTGTGGAGAATGGAATGAAGGATGTTCTGAATATTTCTGTCCTATGTGCTGGTACGAATCTTTCGAATGGTCGTCTTCTGTGGTAGGGATTTAGTGAAGAGACTAGTGGTGGCAAGAGGTTAATTAGATATTGTGGACATTTACCATGAACCATTTTGTGAAATAAGATTAATTTATGTCGTTTTCGGCGTTCCTTTAGACTACAAAAACCACTTTCTTTGTAAATCTTATCATGGCTTGTTCCCCGCACACCGCCAATTATAACACGTAATGCTTCAAGGTGTAATTTTTCAAGTGTTTTTGATAAGGCTTCGGTACAATTGTCCCATAACACATCAGCGTAATCGAAGTGTGGCAGAATAAAAGATTTATACATTATTTCCAAACTATTTCTACATAACTTATACTTGTAATATCTTAAGCAGTTAATCAACAAAGTGGTCTTTTTCACAATATTTCTAATTTGAGCGTCCCATTTACAATCGTTTTGCAAAAAAATGCCATTAAAAAATAGGGGGTCATTTTGGTTTAAATCACGTTTTATATTCAGCAGTTTAGTTTTGGTTTCATTACATGTAACTTTCCAGCGTGCTGCCCATCTACTAATTTTATCAAGGTCTGAGTTAAGAATTTCGGCACGTCGTATCGGGTCATGTAATGCAAGTGACAAACGAGTATCATCAGCAAACAATTTGATAACAGACTCAATATCATTTACAATATCATTTATATAAATCAAAAATAACAAGGGGCCTAGCACTGAACCCTGAGGAACGCCTGCTTGTAAACCTTTTAGCTCTGACTTGGCACCTTTAACAACAACTGACTGAACACGGTTTGTTAAATAGCTACGAAACCATGACAATAGTCGGCCTCGAACACCAATCGACTCTAGTTTTACCAATAATCCTTTGTGCCAAACTTTATCAAAAGCTTTTGACACATCAAAAAATACCGCCTGTGTTGTTAAGCCGTTGTCGTAGTTTGAACACAAGTCATTATATATGGAGACAAGTTGACAGATCGTCTTTCGGATGAGACGAAAAACCGAGGTCCCTTCGTGTACACTACATTGGGGTGTGCACGTTAAAGATCCCACGATTGACAAAAGGGTCTTTCCTGGCAAAATTGTATAGGCATAGATAAAAATGTCCACCAAAATACCCGTGTGACTTGGAATAATAGGCCGTGAAAAGTAGGATATGCGCCGAAATGGCTGCGATCTGCTGGCCGTTGTGAATGCGTGATGTATTGTGTAAAAAAAGCGGGTATTCATCTAGTAGTATTATGTGTGGTGCTGAAAGGGAGAGACATAAAACCGCGCCGTGCGCAGAAAGTGTGTCACACAGCCAGCCTGCGAGGTTATGCGCGGCCGGGCACAGTGGGCCAGTCCCACTACGGCGACAGGGAGAAACAAGCAAAGACGTGAAAGAAAACGTGAATGCGTGTGTGTGTGAGGAAAAAGAATGCTGTGAACTATGACGGCTTACTAGTGCCAAAATCTCATAATTGTAATTATCAAGGGAAAATTAATAATTTTCGAAAATTAGTAATTTTCCCTTGATAATTACCATTTTCACGTGTTTATTACTAATTTTCCCGGGAAAATGACTAATTGTCCCGGAATAATTACTAACTTTCACCTGTTAATTACTAATTTTTAGTTTTGGCTCACTTCCTGGCGGATTGCTAGTGCCAAAACTAAAAAATTAGTAATTTTCCCGTGAAAATGAGTAATAACAGGTGAAAACAGTAACTGACAGCGTTAATTAGTAATTATCACGTGATAATGGGTAACCCCAGGTTTTGGCACTAGTAAGCCGTCATAGTGAACGCGAGCGGGTGAATGTTGAAAACGCACTTCGCATGAATGACTCTCAGTCTTCTCTGTATTGCAATCGTGTTCAAAAAAGTGTTGAATGTGTTGATTTATTGCATGCTTGTTGTAATGAACCTGCCATTTGTGATGGTAATAGTAACACATGTGACATAGAACAAGAACAAGAATTAAATGTTACTGCAACTAATTGTGTGTATGATCGGGAACAGGCGCATGACACTAGTCCTAAACGAGCTGATATTGTGTGTGATCAGGGACAGGTACATGATGTAAATGTTTTAAGGATCCGAGCTATCGTGCATTGCGTTGAATGTTGGTGGCGTATTATCGAAATTAAAACACCCAGATTTTCTGAAGCTAATTTGTAAATATGATATTATTGCCTTATCCGAGAGTAAGTTGGATGATATTGACACAGTTGATGTTGCGGGTTATGTGTCCCTCTATAAAAACAGAAGCAAGTTTAAACGTAAATCAGGAGGAATTTTGTTGTTAGTCAAGGATGATATTGTACAGTTTATTACAGTATATGAAACTAAAGAAAGAAAATCCAAGGTTGATGTTTCCCTAAGAAAATATTATACGTTTTGTGAGGCAGAATTATGTGAAAATATGATGTTTTTTAAATTCAGTAAGGAGTTTTTAAAACAAGATATACTTTTTGGCGCTGTGTACATTCCCCCAGAAGGTTCACCATATGTGAATAAGGATGTTTATACCGAATTACACGATGCATTCCTCACTATTGAACATGAAGGCGCGTGCTTACTTGAAGATTTTAATGCAAGAACAGGATTACTTATAGATACCACTGAAGATTTATTTGATGTTGATTTTGATATGCCCTGTGAAACACAAGATATGTGCAGAGAAAATGACGAAGGTGACAACAATTTTCATATCCCGAAGAGACACTCACAAGATGTGTTAGTAAATAATTTCGGGCATGATTTAGTGGATTTTTGTAAAATATCAGATATGGTTATTGTAAATGGTCGGGTTGGATCAGACAGAGGCACCGGGAAATTTACATGTAAAAATGTTAGTGTTGTTGATTATGTTTTGATATCAGCCAACCTGTTTCATACCATCAAAGAATTTGTTGTTATTGAGTTTTGCGAAATGTTCTCGGATGTTCACTGCCCCTTGGTAATTAAGCTTGATTGTATTTTTGGACACAATGTTTTAAATCATGATTGTGATGATGAAGTTGGGAACGAAGTGCATGCTTGTAATGTAGCAGAACATTTCGAAGGAAGACCAAAATGGAAAACAGATTTGGAAACTGATTATATTTGTGGTCTGGAAGATTCACCGATAAACGATATTGATTTACAATTAGATGAATTGTTAGTATTTAAAGAAAATGTTTCTGTTGACGAAGTTAATAGAGTTGTTTTAGAAGTTAATAATATATTGAAGAGTAGTGCACAGAAGTTAGGGTTATTTAAACGAATTTTTTTTGGTAAGAAACAGTATAAAAGGAAAACCGAAAATTGTCCATGGTTTAATGTTACATGTGAGAAAAAGAGAAAGTCCTTTTTTAAAGCAAAAAATGTACATAGAAGAATGAAGACTGCCTTTTCGCGTGAGCTCCGCACCAAAACAAGTCGAAGTTATAAACAGGAAGTAAATAAGCAATTTAAAAAATATCAAGCAGACCTTGTTAAAAAAATTAAAAACCTAAAAAGCCATGATCCAAAATCGTATTGGAAGATTATTAATGGAACACTAAGAGAAAAAAATGAAGAATTACCAAAAGTCTCTTCTGACGTTTTTTTGAAACACTTTAAAGGTATGTTTTCAGCAGGTGAAGATGAGGTTGATAAAAATGAATCTAATTTAAATAAAATGGTACATAATGATAACGCTGATTTAAATTGTATGATAACAGAAGAGGAAGTTTTAAAAGCAGTTAAAAAGCTAAAGAATAATAAAGCCTGTGGAAATGATCAAATTATAAATGAGTTTTTGAAAGCTTCTGCTGGGAAGTTGATTAAAGTATATACAAAGCTGTTTAATGTAATTCTTTGTTCTGGACACATGCCCGACGAATGGTCTGTTGGACTTTTACGCCCCATGTATAAGCAAAAGGGAGATGCTGAAGACCCAGCAAATTACAGAGGTATAACCCTGATGAGCTGCTTTGGAAAGTTATTTACCAGTGTTCTGAATAATAGGCTAACTAATTATTTTGATGAGTATTCAGTCATTGGTGAAGAACAAGCCGGTTTTCGAGCCTGGATCACATTTTTACTTTACATAGTATTATTGATTACTTTCTATCAAAGAGAAAAAGGTTATATTGTCTTTTTATTGATTATGAAAAAGCATTTGATTATGTGAAAAGAGCTTTTCTATGGAAGAAGATGTTTGACGCTGGAATAAATGGGCGAATGCTAAATATTATTCAAAATTTGTATAGTAAGGCCAAGTCTTGTGTTTTGGTAGGTAACCAAAAGTCAGATTTCTTTCAATGTTTTACTGGTGTACATCAAGGGGAAAACTTGTCACCTGCATTGTTTGCTGTGTATTTAAATGATTTACAAGCTTATATGTTTGATAAAACTGAACACCTCCCTACTATTGAAAGAGAGGTTGCTATGTTGGACTTACAGCCGGATGATGCTGAGCTGATGTTTAAAATGTTTATTTTATTATATGCAGATATAGATGATACAACCATTTCAGCAGAATCCCCAGAAGCATTACAAGACTGGCTAAATGTGTTGTCCGAATACTGCGATCTGTGGAGTTTGCGGGTGAACGCCAAAAAAACGAAAATAGTTGTTTTTTCAAGAGGTAAAATACGAAAATTGCCATTATTTAAATACAAAGATGAATTAGTTGAGGTCGTGTTTGGTTTTCAATATTTGGGTCTATTTTTTAATTATAATAATAAGTTTAATACATCACAAAAGTTGTTATATGATAAGGCCTCTCGAGCAATGTTTAGCTTGTTAAAGAAGTGTAGAAAATTGTCGTTGTCCATAGATATTCAAATGGAATTGTTTGATAGAATAGTTGCACCGATTATGTTATACGGCTGTGAAGTATGGGGACCAAATTTGGTAAATTTAGCAACAAAATTACAGCTACGTTTTTATAAGATTATTTTGAAATTGAGAAAGTCGACCCCAACGTGTATGGTATTAGGCGAATTAGGCAAATTTCCACTAGATGTCCTCGTAAAAAATAGAATGTTTAGTTTTTGGTTTAAATTGGTGGATTGTAATAATAGTAATAAGTTTTCAAATGTATTGTACCGTTTTCTGCATCACCTCTATGTAAATAACATATATGAAGCACCCTATTTAAAACATGTTGAAACAACTTTAAATGCTCTTGGTCTTAGTGGTATTTGGCATGACCAGTTTAATTTACGATGTTCCAAAAAATGGTTTAAATTGAAAACGTTGCAATGCCTAAAAGATCAATATATACAATCGTGGTTTTCAGAATTAAATGAAAAAGAAACTTGTTTGAATTATAGATTGTTTAAAGATACATTTATATTTGAAAATTATTTGAACATTTTACCCAATAACCTAGCACTCTCTTTTTTACGTTTTAGAACATTAAATCATAAATTGCCAATACAGAAAGGCCGAATGTTAAATATACCACATAACGAAAGAATATGTGTTAAATGCCAGTCTGGAGAACTCGGAGATGAATTTCATTATATATTTCAGTGTCATTTTTTTGAAAATGTGAGGAAAAGGTTGTTACCATTGTATTTTCGTAGAAATTCAAATGCAGTCAAATTTAAACATTTATTTGAATTAACAAAGAAACGAAAGTTATTGCATTTAATATATTTTATTAAGAGTATTTTGAAAGAGTTCTGATTATTTGATGACGTTTTTTTTCTTATTAAAACAAAAACAAACACAGAAACATATACTTTTCTGAAAAAAAAATTAAAAATTTATGATTACAATTATTTTGTTATGAATTAAGCTTGATTTATTTTCGGTTAATTAGAAGTGTTGTGTACCATTATTACATATATCTTTTTTGTCGTGTTTATTGCAATTTTTATTTATTTTATTCATGTAACCCTAGGAGTTTTTTGAAATAAATATTGACTTGACTTGACTTGTCTATGAAACTCCGCCACAACATATATACAGATACGTAAGTTTTAATGAGTTCCTGGTTGATAAAACATCCACCAGTTAGGCAGCATCCAGATTTAGCCCTGTCAATGTAAGCCTTAGTCGTTGCACTATATGAACCTGAAACTGTTCACTCTTTTTCCAGGATGTGTCGTCACACCCACGGGTTAATATCTGGAGTATGTACACAAGTGTTTCACAAAGATAACTCAGTTTCACCTATCGGACCAACCACAGTCCAGGGTGGTATAAGCAACATCCTGCAACTCAAGAAAACAACAACCACACCACACAGACAGCATTGAAACACTAAGTGATGGTAGTTGCATAAAAAATACTTTGGGTCAAAAACATGTCCACCGCACCTTAAAACACAAGTCGGTCCATGTAACAACACTGGCCTATATCCGTGTGTCTTGACGTGACAATTCAGAGCGCAGACAGAGTTTTGATGTCAACTGGACCACTATATCGCACACTCGAATCGTCCTTGAACTTGAACTACTTGAACCAGCTTGACCTACCTGGCTTGGGTTCGTACGTAAACAAACTACAGGCACATGATTTTGGCACTGGGGAAGTTTGTTTGGTGAAATAAGATAAAATAATAAAACTTTAATGTCCATTTTTGTTATACACAAGCATGGACATTTTTCTGTTGGCACAACACCGCATTTCTAATAAGACAAGCACACGATTAAGCATAATCAAACATAAATTTATACACTGCTAAGATTAACTTATGATATGAGCATTTAAGCAAAAAGCATCATTTATATAGTCACATCATTGTTGTTGTTATTGTTTGTTGTTATTGTTTGTTGTTATTGTTTGTTGTTATTGTTTGTTGTTATTGTTTGTTGTTATTGTTTGTTGTTATAATATAGTAATAATAATAATAATAATAATAATAATAATAAATTAGCATTTATATAGCGCTTTTACATTCTTTATTTGGTGTTTAACGTCGTTTTCAACCACGAAGGTTATATCGCGACGGGGAAAAGGGAGGGGGGGGGGGGGGGGGGCAGATGGGATAGAGCCACTTGTTAATTGTTTCTTGTTCACAAAAGCACAAATAAAAAAATTGCTCCAGGGGCTTGCAACGTAGTACAATATATGACCTTACTGGGAGAATGCAAGTTTCAAGTACAAAGGACTTAACATTTCTTACACTGCTTGACTAAAATCTTTACAAACATTGACTATATTCTACACAAGAAACACTTAACAAGTGTAACCGACTGCCAAATGTACTTTACCCTGAAGTCGGGGTCAACATTTCAGAGTGCCCCTTTCTCACCAAGCTCAAACACACAAGTTAAATTACCAGGTTCTTTATTTCCATACTAGAGGAATACCCGGCTTCGCCGGGTGAATCGCGAGACAGAGACAGACAGCGTGGCGGTTCGCCGTCTTAGAGCACGTGTTGAACATTTTCATCCACCAGTTTGTGCCCACACAAAGGAAGGCAAGAACATACAGAGAGACAAAAGCCGCCAGACCCCATCACAAACAGAACTCTACAATCCACAGGTGTTGCCTGGCGAGCTAGCTATAAATAGCTGACAACTTGTAAGGCGAACAACTCTGCAGAGTCTGCTGTGAAGGGCGACGGTAGTCTCCCTGTCACACTCGACCCCCTTTGAATGAACTTTGTCCCCAAAGTTCCGAACCATGGACCCGCCAAGCTTAGGTCCCTCCCAGGTTGGTGGAAAGGGAACAGCACGAAAATGATTCAGTGGCCTGAACATTTCATGTCGAGTCCCATCCCTGTCGACGACGCCAAATGTAACCGAGTGCCGAAACACCACAATCACCTTTGAAGGCGAAGTCCACTCAAACGGGATTGAGAATTTTAGACCTTATTTCTAAGCCTTATAATAACTGTTATGGCTTCTCAAAGGAAGGCCAGAACATACAGAGAGACCAAAGCCGCCAGACCCCATCACAAACAGAACTCTACAATTCACAGGTGTTGCATACACACACACACACACACACACACACACACACACACACACACACACACACACACACACGCAGAAGCTGTATATATCTATCTATATATATATATATAAATATATAGAGATAGATGACAGTGGATTTTTAGATAAATAGATTCGACCTTTGCACTTTTACAGTGAGGACAACTTACGGGTACATGCAAGGAAAGCCGCGTTCTGGACAGTGCAGTGACCTTCTAAAAATAGTAACGGGAATATGGATTGACGCCACACGAAGGAAGGGAGATAAACGCGCAAAACACTGGAGAAGATAAGGAAGAGTTACTGGGAATGGATGTAGTGGATCTACAGAAAAACCAAAATCGGTTCAGCGGTGCGCGCTGAGAGCACGTGTTGAAAATTCTCATCGACCAGGTTGTGTCCGGGGTCTACCTGAATATGCCCACCAAATTTGAAGCAGATCCATCGAGAACTTTGGCCGTGCATCGCGAACACACAAGTCGTATATATATAGAAAGATAGAAAGAAGATGATGAGGGGAAAATGTGGGAAAGCTATTCCTGTTAGTGTACATATGCGTGCGCGAGTGTAGTATGCTTCGTATGGTATTTTTATCTGTTGTCTTATTATTTGTTTTGTCTTTTAATGTGCACCACACTGAAATTTCTCTGTATGAGATAATAAAGTATTCGTATTCGTATTCGTATTCGTAAGCGGGGGTTTACCTTCAAATACAAAACTTCCAATGTATTACTCTCTAGAACTAGAACAACCCAAAACAACACTCTAAATTCTTTACTCTAAAGCTATACTTTAGATTCCCACTCTAAAACAATACTTTAAAACAATACTTTAAATCCTCCCTCCAAACTACACTCCAAAACTCTACTCTAAATCCTCACTCTCAACTTTAATAAAAATAACACACAATAGAACTCTAATCTAAAACAAACGAAATCTAAAACAAGTCGCGTAAGGCGAAAATACAATATTTAGTCATAGTGGGGCTCCTATGTTGCAAAATCATTCAAATCATGCAACAAACACCAAATTAAGCAAATATGAAGAGTTTTATGTGCTTAACAAAACCTGATACAGAGCCATCGCGAAAAATAAAAAATGGGTAGTTTTTAAACAATTTTTCAAAATGGCCGCCAGTGTAAACGGTTGGGTATGTTAGGCATATTTCACTTCATGTGATTAACAGCAAATTTGGCGTAAATGGACATTTGCTTTTGCTTAACAAAACCTGATACAGAGCCACCGTGAAAAAATTAAGAAATCAGTAGTTTTTTTACAATTTTCAAAATGGCCGCCAATAAAAGGGTATTTAGGCATTTTTGATGCTACAAGACATTCTCTTGCAATAGAAACTAACACAAACACATTTTTAAACAAAACAATACATGTATTGTTGGTGCAGAGAATGATTGGACGGTGTGGGTGGCAGGGTTGAAGAATTTGTGGATTACCTAAACTGTGCAAAAATAAATATATTGCACCAATTTTCATACCAAAACGAAAACATTCATTCCTGTGCTGTTATATTCAATGTATGCTATTGAGGGCACTCAACTTGGCTAACTGGAACACTTTTAAGATAAAAGGTGGCCTTTACATGGGTTATTTGACCGCCGCCCAAATAAGGGTACCCCCAAAATAAAACTGATAAAAATGTAATGTATCAACTCAAAAGTCGACTAAAATTCATAATCGCTGTATTTCGAAAACGTTGTTTGTTCTCATGTGTTTACACAACTAGCACATTCCGGCAAGTGTCTATACTCAAAAGAAACTTTGGCAGTACTTGAAACAACCATCTGTCATACATGCGAAGTCAAAAATATGTGGGATGTAAGTCAACAAACCTGTGGCAGTTTTTAAAATATTATTTCGTGAAGATTTGAAAGTGTACTCAAACGGTTGAACTACGCCTCGTGCGTAGACACACATTCCTGAAAGTTTCAACGCAACCCACTTGGTCATTGCTAAAATACATGGATTTTAGTTGACTTGGGTATCCCTCAAATTTGACACATAAACATCTCATCCGTGAGATCGACACATACATCAGTAGGTACAATGGCACAACACTAGAAATATGCAAGATGGCGAAATAAAACAACCTGTTCTGGATGGATAATCAAGTTGACTTTCTCTTCGTATACAACAGTGACCCAGTTGTGCCTCAGGAATTGTCGTCGGCTTTTTAAAAGGTACCCGAAGTTTTTGTCACATCTCTTTGTCACGTCAAGGGTATCCTTATTTTGACGGCGTAAATGATGATGTTAAAAAAAAATGTGCCAGATAGCGAAGATGCGAGCCTTTAATGGCATAGACAGTTTGAATAAAATGACACAGGAATAAAAGTTTGAGTTGGGGTATGAAAATGGGTGCAATAATATTTTTGCACAGTTTAGATGCTGACAGTTTTCACAGGCATGCAAGCACATTTGCAGAGAGCTGTGCTCTGCAGTCCTTCTTAGCAGCATTTGCAGCGTTTTGTTGTACAGCTCTTCTTGCAGGCACACCTCATGAGTTCTCGGCACACGCTGGATACCTCTTGAAAGCTCGTCCAGAATGACTCCCACTTTCCAGCCTTGAACTGCCAGCCCACAGAGTTTGGAAGTCTAATAGGTAGATGGCTCTTCTCAATCTCATGTCCTGCAGCAGCACCTCACTTGTAAGGGGATTATGGTCAATTTGGCAGCTCTTTTTACTGAAGAGGTACCGTCTAGCACTGTTTACACCCAGTACGTTGCTGGTTTTGTCCTACAAATGTACACCAAAAAGCTCTTGTGCTGCCCTGTCAGTGGTACTCAGCTTACAAAGAGGAGCAGACAACCTGAAGAAAGTTTGAGTGACGTCTTCAAATGCTTGCCATACTTCCCAAGCCTTCTGATTCCCCAATACCATTGAAGAACGACATAGTGTCACAGCCTGTAAGGCTATGCAAAATGGGCAGACAGGGTGACTTCTCTTGGCCAATGGCTTTGGCAATGTGGCGATACACTTCACGAGCAGAAAAAAACGCAACACAGCTGGAATGAGAAGCAGACTGTCTGGCCTCCTCTACATCCATGGTGCAGGAAATCAGCCTGTGGTACCCTTCACACAAAAGATGAAAAGTGACATTTTTATTTGAATGTATTTGAATAATGTTTACTATCTCAGAGAGTCGGTCAAAGCCGGGTTAGCAAGTCTTCACACAACAGACCAAAATGAAAGAAAATTGTATTTCATGAATTCGTATAATTCTTACTGTTTCAGGTTAAAAAACAAACAAACACAGTTTCCAGTGACCCAACTGATTCTGGAATCTTTCTGACCGCTACATTTATTCGCTTCAAACAGTCGCTAACAGAATGTTGACCATAGTGAGGGTTCGTACGTCAAACCCATCAAATTCACAGAGGTCGCTTACAAATGATGTGCAAACATGTTCCAATTAATACAAATAAAAAAATCTTACTGTTAAGATGTATTAGGTAACAAACCTTGATACAGTAGTACTAGTGAAATCGGCTCCCTTCTGTGGCACCGGAATAAATGCAGAACGCTTGTTCCCAGGAACCGGCATGTGGTGTAACTCTTGTATATATCCTGTAAAAATAAAATTCACACCAATGCACGGTCAACTTAAAATAAGCAAAAGGATGAGAAACAAGCAACAAACCAAAATTGTAAAACTCAAAGAGCGGTACCTCTTCATTTTTCAAAACCACTTATCTCATTTGATTAGCATACACTGTATGCTTTTGTCTGTTACCTACTGTCTTTGAAAGTTTGATCACAACACTGTAAAGACATGGGCCTGGGGAGTGGAGTGTTTTTATCTCCAGCTGGTCATCCTACTATCTGGCCTACCCTCACCGTTTTTGACTCTACCCCTCCCCACCTTATGGAAGTCCTTAACGTAGGCAGGACTAATCATTTATCATACCATGAACAATCTCTTTCTCCTCGCCTTTTATTCAAAGTTCGTTTAATCTGTTTAAAATCACCAGCGTGGCGATCATGATTTCCTTACTTGTAATCAACAGATAGATCTAGATCTATCAGCATCAATCCAGCTTGATGAGCTATTGCAAGATTACTCTGCATTTCAGCGCTTCACCCGATGAATAACAGACCCCAGGGGAGAATTAAACAGTAAAATGATGTGACATTGGTGAATGGATGCGTATTCTTGAAAACTTACCTTCAGAAACGTTGTTTTCGCTCAAATCAAAACACGCAATGTTGCGGAGGCCGCCATCTTGAATTTTCATGCTGCGGATATATAAAATTCTAAAAACGATCAAATTAAATACCAGAACACAAAAATACCCATAAGAGTATTTATGTCATGCATGTGTTATCAGCAGACAACTTCTGGTGCATGGTAAACCATTGAATTTTACATTTGCTGAGTTGGGAATATTTACTGCTGAGCGCTTTTGGTACGAATTTCGTCTGCTGTAAATGCAGCCTTTTATTCCCTATCAAAGACAAAAAAAACGATTTCTGAAGTGGCTCTGTATCTGAAATCCCTTAAATAATTATAAGGAACAATACCACAAAGTATGATGTTTGTTGCAAGATGTGAATGATTTATGAGTGCGTCTGCAACATACGAGCCCCACTATCAAGTAGCTGCCATTTTTCAGCAAGACCGTATACTCGTAGCATCGTCAGTCCACCGCTCATGGCAAAGGCAGTGAAATTGACAAGAAGAGCGGGGTAGTAGTTGCGCTAAGAAGGATAGCACGCTTTTCTGTACCTCTCTTTGTTTTAACTTTCTGAGCGTGTTTTTAATCCAAACATATCATATCTATATGTTTTTGGAATCAGGAACCGACAAGGAATAAGATGAAAGTGTTTTTAAATTGATTTGGACAATTTAATTTTGATTATAATTTTTATATATTTAATTTTCAGAGCTTGTTTTTAATCCGAATATAACATATTTATATGTTTTTGGAATCAGCAAATGATGGAGAATAAGATAAACGTAAATTTGGATCGTTTTATAATTTTTTATTTTTTTTTACAATTTTCAGATTTTTAATGACCAAAGTCATTAATTAATTTTTAAGCCACCAAGCTGAAATGCAATACCGAACCCCGGGCTTCGTCGGAGATTACTTGACCAAAATTTCAACCAATTTGGTTGAAAAATGAGGGCGTGACAGTGCCGCCTCAACTTTCACGAAAAGCCGGATATGACGTCATCAAAGACATTTATCAAAAAAATGAAAAAAACGTTCGGGGATTTCATACCCAGGAACTCTCATGTCAAATTTCATAAAGATCGGTCCAGTAGTTTAGTCTGAATCGCTCTACACACACACACACACACAGACACACACACACACACACACACACACACACACGCACATACACCACGACCCTCGTTTCGATTCCCCCTCGATGTTAAAATATTTAGTCAAAACTTGACTAAATATAAAAAAACAACCTAAAAACAATTCTTCAAAAAAACCAATCTAACAAAACCTAATTAAAACCTCGTCTCCTAAACCTAACTGAAATCTAACTGAACCTAACTGAAACCCCGTCTAACGAAGCCTAACTGCATCTAACTACACCCCTCTAACGAAACCCCGTCTACGAAAACCCCGTCGCACATTCCGCCATTCTGTAAATCACAGAAGTGCACGTCATAAGCATACATAAACAACTCAACAATGTCAACTACCACAAACTAAATCCTTTAACAACAGCAAAACACATCATTCCTTCCAAATAACATGCCTACAATACAGTTCTCTCAAACACTCAAACGGTTTTCTAAAACATTCAATAAACAAAAGTTTTCCCGAACATTCAACTCACAAAACAATCTACTTGAACATTCAAATAAATCCTCCCACAAGCAGCATACTCTTCTTCTCACTGCTTACTCATTTACAGAAAGAAAAATGTGTTAACCTACCAGCAAAGAAATCTTCACATCCCGAAAGGATTTCAGCCCGTGACAGACATGTCACACAAATCGAGAGCACAAAACACACGTCTTCTCCACTCAGACAAAACACAGTCTCGGAAACCTTAGTGGATCCCCGATAGTACAGGTTTGAGTCCTCATAGCACAGAGGTACCACGAGTTCACGAGTTCAAACGGATGCGCAAAAGTACATGTGTACCGTAACTGTCGTCGGTCACAAGTTCACACAAGGGTAAAAGGAGAAACAGAATCCGTTAGTCGCCTCGTACGACATGCTGGGGAGCATGGGTAAATTCTTCCCCCTAACCCGCGGGGGCTTTACAATTATGCTCTTTGCGCTTGACACATTTAAAATTAAAACACAGTTATACAAGCATTTACATCTACATTCATAGTCAGCAACGCTTAATTAAAAGCATACACCATCAAACATACATACAAAAGATTCTTCCACTAACTAAGTAATAAAAACATGAATAAAATAGGTAGTGAAAACAAGGAAATACCAGCTGAATACCCTTAATCAAACAGAACATGTTATCAACAATACTGAAAAACAGCCCTAGATGTTTATATACATTATCACATTATCACTAAAACAACAAATACACTACATGTAGCCTACTGATGGACTGAGAAAACAAAATCAGGGGTTGTATTTCTTGAAGAGGTGCGTTTTAAGTGTAACTGAGTGCCAAATGTACTTTACCCTGATCACGGGGTCAAATAATACAGAGTTCCCCTTTCTCAGGTTCTTTATTTCCATAAGATGATGAGGGGAATGTGTGGGAAAGCGGGGGTTTACCTTCAATACAAAACTTCCAATGTATTACTCTCTAGAACTAGAACAACCCAAAACAACACTCTAAATCCTTTACTCTAAAACTATGCTTTGAAACAATACTTTAAATCCTCCCTCCAAACTACACTCCAAAACTCTACTCTAAATCCTCACTCTCAACTTTACTAAAAAAAATGTAACAAGTCGCGTAAGGCGAAAATACAATATTTAGTCAAGTAGCTGTCGAACTCACAGAATGAAACTGAACGCAACGCAACGCAGCAAGACCGTATACTCGTAGCATCGTCACTCCACCGCCCGTGGCAAAGGCAATGCCCGTGGAATTGACAAGAAGAGCGGGGTATTCGTTGCGCTGAGAAGGATAGCACGCTTTTCTGTACCTCTCTTCGTTTTAACTTTCTGAGCGTGTTTTTAATCCAAACATATCATATCTATATATTTTTGGAATCAGGAACCGACAAGGAATAAGATGAAAGTGTTTTTAAATTGATTTCGAAAAAAAAAAATTGATAATAATTTTTATATATTTAATTTTCAGAGCTTGTTTTTAATCCGAATATAACATATTTATATGTTTTTGGAATCAGCAAATGATGGAGAATAAGATAAACGTAAATTTGGATCGTTTTATAAATTTTTATTTTTTTTTACAATTTTCAGATTTTTAATGACCAAAGTCATTAATTAATTTTTAAGCCACCACGCTGAAATGCAATACCGAAGTCCGGGCTTCGTCGAACATTACCCGACCAAAATTTCAACCAATTTGGTTGAAAAATGAGGGCGTGACAGTGCCGCCTCAACTTTCACGAAAAGCCGGATATGACGTCATCAAAGACATTTATCAAAAAAATGAAAAAAACGTTCGGGGATTTCATACCCAGGAACTCTCATGTCAAATTGCATAAAGATCGGTCCAGTAGTTTAGTCTGAATCGCTCTACACACACACACACACACACACACGCACGCACATACACCACGACCCTCGTTTCGATTCCCCCTCGATGTTAAAATATTTAGTCAAAACTTGACTAAATATAATAAAAAAAACACACACACAATAGAACTCTAATCTAAAACAAACGAAATCTAAAAAAACAACCTAAAAACAATTCTTCAAAAAAACACCCAATCTAACAAAACCTAATTAAAGCCTCGTCTCCTGCACCTAACTGAAATCTAACTGAACCCCTCTAACGAAACCTAACTGAACCCTCTAACGAAAACTAACTGAACCCCTCTAACGAAAACTAACTGAACCCCTCTAACGAAAACCCCGTCGCAAAATTCCGCCATTCTGTAAATCACAGAATGCACGTCATAAGCATACATAAACAACTCAACAATTTCAACCACCACAAACTAAATCCTTTAACAACAAAACACATCATTCCTTCCGAATAACATGCCTACAATACACTTCTCTCAAACACTCAAACGGTTTTCCAAAACATTCAATAAACAAAAGTTTTCCCGAACATTCAACTCACAAAACAATCTACTTGAAGATTCAAATAAATCCTCCCAAAGCATGTCACAACCTGCACACTTTGATGCTGTTTTACCCATTATATAAAAATAGCATATGAATAACATACCCGTCTCAGAAAAATCACATCACGGTTCCGTTTCTGTTCGTAGCAAACCTGCCACGCGATCGCTCACTGGATACGTCTGTTCTATTCGAAACCCCAGCGAAAAGTGAATACCCCAACCCATAACATCCCGCGTGCCTACGTCACAAGGTTTGTTTGTTTGTTTGCTTAACGCCCAGCCGACCACGAAGGGCCATATCAGGGCGGTGCTGCTTTGACATATAACGTTTGTTTGTTTGTTTGCTTAACGCCCAGCCGACCACGAAGGGCCATATCAGGGCGGTGCTGCTTTGACATATAACGTGCGCCACACACAAGACAGAAGTCGCAGCACAGGCTTCATGTCTCACCCAGTCGCAATGATTATTCTGACATCGGACCAACCAGCCGTCCTAGCACTAACCCCATAATGCCAGACGTCAGGCGGAGCAGCCACAAGATTGCCAATTTTAAAGTCTTAGGTATGACCACGACCTCCCGTGCCGGTTCGTCACAAGGTTAAAACGAATTCAACTCAGAGGGGTGTCGGGTACCGAAAAGCGATCATTTTACCTATGCAAATTTAAGAATCGGCTCTTCCGCCAGACCATTTCAATACAGACAGAACACAGTCTCACACAGTCAATAGGCTCTGTGCTTTAATGACAATAAATTCTGATTCTGATTCTGATTCAGTCTCGGAAACCTTAGTGGATCCCCGATAGTACAGGTTTGAGTCCACAGAGGTACCACGAGTTCACAAGTTCAAACGGATGCACAAAAGTACATGTGTACCGTAACTGTCGTCGGTCACAAGCCCACATAAGTGCTCGTTTGAATGCTTGGGGTGACTGAGAGTGGCGGATGTGAAAGGGGAGAGAATTCCATTAAGTGGGTGCGCAGAAAGTAAAAGTGCGTTGTCCGTATGTTTTGGTTTTGGTGTGTGGAATGGTGAGGATGCGACAGTCAGAAGAGTCACGGAGTTGTATGTCTTGCTGGAGAAAAGACGGTGAGGAGTTCAGAGAAGTAAGCAGGAGACGAGCCAGAAAAGAAGTTAAAGCAGAGGGTGGACAGTTTGTAGTCAATGCGAGCTTGAATAGGTAACCAGTGCAGTGTGTGAAGAAGTGGTGTTGCTTGATCTCGTTTTCGTGCTTTCAGAATGAGGCGTGCTGCCGAGTTTTGGACTTTTTGTAGTTTATGCAGGAGGTACAGAGGACAGCCAGAGAGAAGAGAGTTGCAGTAGTCAAGTTTAGAAAGAACAAAGGCACAGACAAGAGTGTTAGTTGTTTGAGAGGAGAGTGTGTGGCGAATGGTGCTGATCTTACGAAGCTCAAAATAAGCTGCTCTACAGACTAAAGATTAACAGCTATTGTGTTTTCAGCGGGTCCGATATTTAGACGAGACAAGTATAATGCCGACGAGTCGAAGACGAGTCGCATTATACTTGTTCGAGTCTAAATATCGGACCCTCGGCCATACTTAAGTGAACGGTATGTATGTCCGTCTGTCGGTTAGGTCCTAATGTTGTATGTCTTGTATACTTGCCATTTACATATTTATTATACATGTTGAAGGATGAATGAGGATACATTGTAGACGGATGCATGTTATGGATTAAAAGCCCCACGATGATGTGCTTGGCAAACAAAACAAAAACAAAAAAACAAAAATATCGGACCCTATTGCTACGCTGAAAACACAATAGCGATTATATAGCTGTTATGACCTTGATTTGTTGTTCCAAACTTACAAAATGACAGTTTTTGCGTCGATGCGTTGATCTCAGGTTTTGATAGCAGACCTTCTTACGCGCATCATGTCCGCGCAGACATGCACACCGCTACACGCTTTCTGACTTTGGAAGAAAAACTGACTCCAAGTGCATTCGACTTCACAACACAGTTGTTGAAACAGCTTTTTATATTTAGTCAAGTTTTGACTAAATATTTTAACATCGAGGGGGAATCGAAACGAGGGTCGTGGTGTATGTGTGTGTGTGTGTGTGTGTGTGTGTGCGTGCGTGCGTGCGTGCGTGCGTGCGTGCGTGCGTGCGTGCGTGTAGAGCGATTCAGACCAAACTACTGGGCCGATCTTTATGAAATTTTACATGAGAGTTCCTGGGATTGATATCCCCGAACGTTTTTCTCCTTTTTTCGATAAATGTCTTTGATGACGTCATATCCGGCTTTTCGTGAAAGTTGAGGCGGCACTGTCACGCTCTCATTTTTCAACCAAATTGGTTGAAATTTTGGTCAAGTAGTCTTCGACGAAGCCCGGACTTCGGTATTGCATTTCAGCGTGATGGCTTAAAAATTAATTAATGACTTTGGTCATTAAAAATCTGAAAATTGTAAAAAAAAATAAAAAATTATAAAACGATCCAAATTTACGTTTATCTTATTTTCCATTATTTTCTGATTCCAAAAACATATAAATATGTTATATTTGAATTAAAAACAAGCTCTGAAAATTAAAAATATAAAAATTATGATCAAAATTAAATTTTCCAAATCAATTTAAAAACACTTTCATCTTATTCCTTGTCGGTTCCTGATTCCAAAAACATATAGATATGATATGTTTGGATTAAAAACACGCTCAGAAAGTTAAAACGAAGAGAGGTATAGAAAAGCGTGCTATCCTTCTCAGCGCAACTACTAAACCGCTCTTCTTGTCAATTTCACTGCCTGAACGGTGGACTGACGATGCTATGAGTATACGGTCTTGCTGAAAAATTGCATTGCGTTCAGTTTTATTCTGTGAGTTCGACAGCTACTTGACTAAATATTGTATCTTCGCCTTACGCGACTTGTTAAGTTGTCAGTGTATGCTGTTGTCGATAGAAACATCGCCGTGGTACAGATGGCAGGGGCGGATCTGGGTTTTGAAAGGGGGGGGGGTTCAAAGTTCTTTTTTTTTTTTTTGTATCTTATCAGCGAAGGCGCGAAGCGCCGAACCGATGGCGCGAAGCGCCGAGCATGCTAGGGGGGTCCGGGGGCATGCCCCCCCGGAATATTTTTTTTAAAAAGGAAGCAAAATTGTGCAATCTGGTGCAATCTGAGCGTGTAAAGTGCTATTTTCAGGTGATACATTTTTCTTCTTTTTTTGTTCTTCTTTTTTTTTTTTTTTTTTTTGTCCCGCTGGGGGGGGGGGGGGGTGCAATTGCACCCATTGCACCCCCCCAGATCCGCCCCTGGATGGGTAAACCGGAATCATGCGTCGGCCATTTTTCTCAATATGCTTTTGGATATTGAGAAAAATGGCCGACTTCCGTAGCATTATGGGGATATAATACGTGTAGGGTTCAGAGCATTCTTACCGTTCATATTTAGTATCAGACTCCCCGATGCGTGAAGATACAACACGAGAAATATGCCACATTTGTTTTGAAAATGTGCAAACCGTCGAGTCTCGCTTCGAGTCAATTCAAGGGGAGTCACTCCGCACAGTCAATCCGTCGAAGCTCGACTGGAGGTTTCGAATCGCAAATAACGAAGTCCTTTCTCCGAGTTCAAATGAGGTCTCTCTGAAAGATCATCACTGTTCAGATTAACGCTACACTGGAATTTACCAACAGAAATTAAAATGCGTGTGACGAAAGCACGACACACTTGAGACACCCCACACAAAAGTAGATCTTTACTGAACACGACCTGACCACACAGTTATGCCTATTCAAATGCGCGTTGCAAAATGTGCGGTTGGAATCTTCTATTTTCTATGACGGTACTGACAATATCGTTATTGAAACAATCCCAGTGCACTAAGGGATTTATAGAGCAAATCTCGAAAATAATTATTGAACTCAGCGCTATGCGCTTCGTTCAATAATGAATTTTCTCGATTTGCTCTATAAATCCCTTAGTGCACTGGGATGTCTCAATAACTTAAATAATAATGACAGCTTATATAGCGCGAAACACAGTAAACGATGCTCTCCGCGCTTTACATGTTAACTATGAATAAAACCATACTATTTGAACATCAAATACATGTATACAATATTACAAAATAACGTAACAATAAACTTACAGCTACACATTATCCACTTATGGACAATACCGTGCAACAGA
>NC_090258.1:3187201-3211402 GCF_037325665.1 Littorina saxatilis | reverse complement strand
AATACCGTGCAACAGATGCACAACTCACAATAAATAATGAACAATGATGGCTCCTCACAGCTGTCAGCTCAATTCATTCAGTAGGGTTTACATCGATGATTTACGTGCATGCACAAGCCGGTCAGTTGCCGCGGTTTGCAGTTTCTCGGAAATGAATGGCTCACCTTTGCTTGTATGAGACGCTATATCTGGCTACATGTAAACATGCCAGAACTGGGCCATTTCTAAGGCCCAGTTATGTTTACATCAATAAGCCAGCAAAATAATGATGGCTTTTTGCTGGCACATTTCTGGCTTGCCATTGAAGGCTCATCAATTTGCCAATGTGCATACGGGTAATATGCCAGCATTGGGCCATCAATGTGCCATTGATCGCAGTAGTTCTGCCTTCTGGCAACTGGCATGATTGCCATCAAAAAGCCATCAATGGCCCAGTTCTGGCATGCATTGCAACCTAGTCAGCAATTTGGGCATTAAAGGGATTATATCTAACTAGAAAACTGTCTCAAATCGCCCCAAGAGCTATACAGTTCTGGTTGGGGGCTGTTATTTTGTGACCACACACCAGAAATACCTTAAAATAAACGTGTGATCGAGCGCTGAGTTACTCACATTAATAAGAAGGGCAAAGCCCATACGACTCACATGCTTGACCTTTACATGACCTTGACCTTCAGCTAAACCTAGCAATGACATCATACACTAAGAACTGCTTTACACATTTTTCCTACCAAAATACATGTGACCTTGACCCAAGGTCAAGGTCATCCAAGGTCATGCAACACAAAGCTGTTAATTCAAGACATAGGAAGTACAATGGTGCTTATTGGCTCTTTCTTCCATGAGATATGGTCACTTTTAGTGGTTCACTACCTTATTTTGGTCACATTTCATAAGGGTCAAAGTGACCTTGACCTTGATCATATGTGACCAAATGTGTCTCATGATAAAAGCATAACATGTGCCCCACATAATGTTTAAGTTTGAAACAGTTATCTTCCATAGTTCAGGGTCAAGGTCACTTCAAAATATGTTTACAATCCAACTTTGAAGAGCTGCTGTGACCTTGACCTTGAAGCAAGGTAAACCAAACTGGTATCAAAAGATGGGGCTTACTTTGCCCTATATATCATATATAGGTGAGGTATTAAATCTCAAAAACTTCAGAGAAAATGGGAAAAATGTTAAAAATAGCTGTTTTTTAGACAACATTTATGGCCCCCGCGACCTTGACCTTGAAGCAAGGTCAAGATGCTATGTATGTTTTTTGGGGCCTTGTCATCATACACCATCTTGCCAAATTTGGTACTGATAGACTGAATAGTGTCCAAGAAATATCCAACGTTAAAGTTTTCCGGACGGACGGACGCCGGGACGGACGGACGGACGGACGGACGGACGGACGACTCGGGTGAGTACATAAACTCACTTTTGCTTCGCATGTGAGTCAAAAACGGCTGTGTTTTGAGTAGGAATCCCAGACTGTAATTCTCATTGTGACGCACTTTGCGCGACTCATACTGGTTTTCGTCCTACCTTTCAGAACGGAGTATTTCATGCACTATTAATAGAGATACAGATTTGAAATTGAGCTAAAAGCTCGTTTGGGAGTTGAATAGATGACACACACACGGAGAAGGTCTTCAAATAGTGTTTGGGCGTTCTAGTTTTCAAATCTGAATGTTGTGTTTGGTAGTCATAGTAGACCGTAATATTCTCCAACGTACATCGTGTTTGTCAGGTTATGTGAAGCGTTTTAGCCCTGTATTGCACGGATATTACATGCGTTAGCTACACTGTAGGATTGACTTCCTCAATCCAACGGTCGTAAAATCTGCTTTGACGAATGTGTATCTATGAAAACTAAATAATTAATGATGACGACCGGAAGTCCGGACTCCTGACAGGAGAGCTGGGCGGCGATGCAAACTGCTCGCTGACTAAAATTCAATTAATTATTTGGCATAGTTTTGGAGCAGTTTGGAGCAAATCATTGTAAGTGCTTCTAAATTACAGTACAGCGAATGTCCCTTGAACTTTTTAAGGTCCAAATCGTCAGAAAACTTTCCAAAATGGCGTCTTCGGTATACTATCTTTAAGCTCAAGGTGGCGTCACTATTCAATATTGGCTGAATATGCAAACCTAGGCAGCTGATTGGATTGTGAGTACTACGTGCACGTTAATAGTAAGTGCTAACCCTTACTGCTGAGCCGAATAGCTAACCATACCCCGTAACACACAGCATGACACATACAATGATACATATAGTGTCCTACTGCCCTTGGTAAGGCCGGTCACAGTCACAACATACAGACCAGACATCCCACGCACAATTTTACTTATTACTGCATCCGAGGTTTCAAGTAAAACTCCTTTTCTGTTCCTTCCCTGCAGCGCGTGCAAACACGCCTTCCTGATAAAACTGCATTATTCATAAAAATGTATAATACATGTGTAGTTTCTTATTTATTGCTGCTGTTAAGACGGTTATGCTTACTAGTCTCGTCACGGCCTTGACCTGGGTTTCTTTGTGCTCACACTACTGTGCACAGTGCGAATATTGCATAGCCAATAACTGTTACATGTACAGAAAAGCTTGCGTCAGAAAAAAACCACACACACTCGCCCATGTGTCATATTGTGCAGGGAAATAGTCGGCACAACTTGTGTGACTGTCATTAAAGTGGAACTTCGTGCTGACAATTGGATTTGTCCCTGTGAAAAACTGTTTTGGTGTTCCCCTTGAAAACACCAGTAGACTCAGTTTGGTGTGTGTTCGCTGCCGTGAGAGCCTTGTAGCAAACAACGGGCACAGTTGTGCCACAGATTGTACATGTTCAGAGTTCTACAGTCTTTGCTTGGATTTACAGGACGTACGTAGTGAGCGAGAAAAACAAACGACGTTGGAAAATTCACAACGTGAGAAAACCAACCAACTGCGTGATCAAATTACCTAACGGCGTAAGAAAACTAACTAACAGCGTGATAAAATTACATAACAGCGTAAGAAAACTAGCTAATAGCGTGAGATAACTAACAGAAAAGTCACTAACAGCGGGTGAGAAAACCAACCAACAGCGTGATAAAATGACCAGACAGTGTAATAAAACTAACTAAGAACGTCAGAAAACTAACTAACAGTAACATAATCACGAAGAAGGAAGCTGGAGCAACTAAACGCGAACCCTAAAGCTAGCAGCATGGAAGGGGAATCTCAGTCAGGTTACAGCGCGACGTTGGCCTTAGTGCTGGGAGCTGCGGTCATCATCCTGGCAATCCTCAGGTTCAAATCCAGCAGCTCCAAAAAGCTTGCGCCGGGGCCGCGCGGTGTCAACGCGCTGCGTGGCATGCTGGGAGCAGTGCGGGACGGCAGTTTGGACAAACAGGCCGAGCAGTGGAGCCGCCAGTACGGACCGCTCGTGCTGTGTCGTAGCGTTGTGGGGGACGTGTGTGTGCTGAACACGCCGCGGCTCGTCAGGGAGGTGTTCGCCGGCAAGGACGTGGAGCACCTGACCAACAGCAGGCCCAGCAGCTTCTCCGGGTTCTTCGTGTTCTACAACTACCACGACCTCGCCCTCAGCAGCCCTCACTCCATGAAGGAGTGGCCTAAGATGAGGAAGCTATTCCATCAGGCCATCAAGGTCAGTCTCTGTCTCTGTCTCTGTCTCTCACTAACAGCAGCCCTCACACCATGAAGGAGTGGCCTAAGATGAGGAGGCTCTTCCATCAGGCAGGTTAGTAATTGATTTTTTAGCGAGTGGTTATCGACAATTAATGACCGGTAATTTTTAATGAGTTGGGGCATTCTGACCAATCACAGGATCTGTTTCATCAAAACTCAAACTTGATTGAATTACAATTGTTGATAACCACTCGCTAAAAAATCCATTAACAACTAAACCTGCTGGCGAGGCGCATTGATACAGCCTCAACTAGTCTCGGTTAGCTTTGAGGGTCATTTTACAAGTAGGAAATATGAAGGCCAACGAAATACCGAGACCATAAGGTATGCGAAGTGATGACGTCGAATACGTGACGTAAGTTGATGCATGAATTCTTCCGGACTACGTAAGTCAATTCCAAAGATCCTTTTGTGAAGAAAAGAATTTGTTTTAGAGTTTGCTGTCCAGAAACCCGTCAAAAAAAAGGGAAAATGTGTGTGAAAGAAAAAAAAACAGGAGCAGAGTGATACGATAGGAATACAGAGACATATTTTTTGGGACTTGATCCTTGCAGGTAGGTGGACTGAAAGTAGTGTGTGAACTGAACAGAACCAATTCTGTTTACAACCGCATGAAAGCAGGAAAGAGATCGTCGTCAGATTGAATTACAATAACATTAACATGCTTCCATTTGAAACTTCTCGGTCTTTATCGTGAATTGACGCCCTCCCAAAGTCTAATTGAAGCCCTCCGTCGCTTCGCTCCGTCGGGCTTCCATTACCTTTGGTCGGGCGTCAATCCCCGATGAAGACCTCGAAGTTTCAAATGGAAGCATGTTAATGTGTAAATGATATAGAGAATACTACATGGCTTGCTGTGTCGTACCAGATTTACACGAGTTGTTTTTTTAAATATTGAACTGCGAGCGAAAGCGAGCTGTTCACTATTTGAAAAAGCAACGAGTGTAAATCTGGTACGGAACAGCAAGCCATGTAGTATTCTGTTTATCCTACATACTGTACTTACGTGTATTTTACTGAAAATGTCCTGCATTCGAGGCAGCTAAATTGAAGACGCTTGTTTTAGAACCTCGATCTCTTCTAAAGCCTCGTGCGGCTATTACGTCAAAGCAAAGAAACGTCACTCTGAAAGTGTGGCGTGACGTGTTAGTTCTAAAGATTCATCGAGGGTAATTAGCGAGCGCAATTTGTGTTTCTATAATGACGTTTGTCTCGGTGACTTTGGCATCATAAGCAGTGGAAAAACAGGTCCCTGCCAGACTTGCTTGACATGACCTCATTTACATGATATACACACGTGTGATTTGAACGATTATTATCTCACGGGTGTCTCTCTCACGTATGTAGGATAAATAATGTTTAACCCTCCAAACTGAAAACAATCCCATATTCCAGACTGAGTCAAAGACTGCTTGACCAACATTTTAATTGACACAGCGACGCCTCAATAGTCGGGAATGAAAAACTATCAAAGACATTCATCGTAATTACGTAATCGCGTGTTAAGTTTGACGTCATTGTGTGTTACAAAAGTTTTGTTTCATTGTGTGTTAAATATCACGTAATCGCGTGTTAAGTTTGACGTCATTGTGTGTTACAAAAGTTTTGTTTCATTGTGTGTTAAATATCACGTAATCGCGTGTTAAGTTTGACGTCATTGTGTGTTACGAACAGTTTTGTTTCATTGTGTGTTAAATATGACGTAATCGCATGTTAACTTTGACGTCATTGTGTGTTACGAACAGTTCTACGGGGACGGGGTGGAGAGGATGGAGAGCAGACTGCAGGAAGAGTTATGCCTCCTGACCACCGAGCTCCAGGCAGCGTGCGGTCAGGACGTGAACGTGGATAAAGTCATCTCCAACTCTGTCCTGCGTGTCGTCCTCACACTGGTGGGTTACTTTGACACCAATGTTAATCAAAACATTTCATTCAATATAATACAATACGTAGAGATTACACACGTTTCTATTTTTGACTCACATTGGGAATCCCGACTGAGTGAGAGACTTTTCCTGTTTAGTGGGGCACTTGTCGAGACAGAGATACCGAGAAATTGTTTATCAGTCGCCGAGAAACTATTGATCACATATAACTCGGTCACCGAGAAATTATTTATCAGTCACAGAAAAATTATTTATCACATATAACTCAGTCACCGAGAAACTATTTATCAGTCACCCAGAAACTATTCATCAGTCAGTAGGATACTATTTATCAGTCACCAAGAAACTTTTATTAGCCACCTAGAAACTCGAAAATTTTAAAAGTAAATTTTGATTTGATTAATATACTTACCCGACTCACATCTAGCATTAACCTCTGGTTTAAGTGCCGGGACGCTGAACTACGCTTCACCCCTTAAGGGGAAGTAACCCTAAAAAAGAACAGCCTAGACCCCGTAAACTGGGTCACAGGTCAAGGCATACCGTCACGTGACTGAGCACGCGAGACCGCCGCCGCCATATTGGAATACTTCACTCGAAACGAAGCGAAACATTCATTTTTAGGGTAAATTAGAGCGGGGTAGGCGGGAGGGTATTAACGATGTGAGTCGGGTAAGTATATTAATCAAATCAAAATTTACTTTTAAAATTTTCGATTAAATTACATATCTTATCCCGACTCACATCTAGCAGATTGCTAATGTAGGTGGTGGGAAAGAAACTCACTCTACAAGTTGGAGAGAACCTGCCCTGCGGCTACCAAAGCCGGAAAGGTGTTGGTCCCATCCTGACGAGTAAACAGATTCTCAGTGAAACTCACTTATTTCTGGTAAGAAACCGGCCTGCTTCAACCATGACTGGTAAGCAACCACTACCATCCCAGCGGGTATTAGAAAACCCGCCAAAAGTAATAAAGAAAGACGTCCTAAAAAACGTCCAAAACACCTATGTGAGGCCGATCGAGATTTGCCTGATCGCAGAACCGCTGAATAAAAGAGCCCAAGCTCAGGCCCCATGAGTTCTAGGCGAACTCAGAGGAAGGACAGAACGCTCCCCCCCCCCATTGACTGCCACACTCATAAGCTTGTTTAATGAGTGTGAAAGCCCATCTAGCCAGTGCTTCCTTGCACAAATTTGACTCTATCCGTCCAAAACGAAAGAACCAAAGAACTGGTCTGGCACTCCAAAATGAGCCATGCAAGAATGAGTATGTCCAAAATACCCAATATCTTGCGTGAGACCCAAAAAGTACGTAAACAAAAGACAAAAGGCTTGAAGACAGGGCCCTTTTCACGCTGGGCGTAAAAAGAGAAATGACTTGTCTAGTTCTGAACGATGTTTCTCCAGACTAATGAAACATCGTCTTCCGCCAACAACAAAAGTTCGTGGAACATCTTAGCATCCTCGTGAACTTTTTTGTTTTTGTTTTTGTTTTTTTTGCTTTTTGGTCGCAACCACCCATAAATTGCTAATGATAGTAAAAAACCACCAGATAAGGTCAAATTAGATAAATAACCCTTTCACATAAAGTCTGTTGAGACCTGAGTGAAACAGCCGAGTGAAAAACCTTAAGATTCGCTGCAACAATGCCAGACATCTGGATGACTTGTTTTACAAGTACAGCGTAACAGACAGATACAGAGATTCGTGAGTTACGTCTTCCAGAAGCCGAAAAGAGCGCCAAACTCACTGACCTGTCTTGATCGTAGCTGACGAAAAGAGTGAACAATCTCTTGCAATCAGCAAGACCAGGAAGACAGTCCTAACTCAAAAGAGAGCTGTGAAAGTTCGGAAGACAACAAGACATGTCTTCCGATGCGAGCGAGTAAAACAAAACGAACCTGTGCGGCGTCTCCCGCCTGAATAGAACAAAGAGTTCCAAATGACCACAAGTGAAACACCCTCCGAGGAGTGAAGCACTAAAGGATTATGGCTTGAGTAAACCACAGCACCATAGTCCCATGAGGTAGACGCTAATGTTCGTAATGAACCAGAGACAAACACTTGTCCCTTGTTCAATGAAAAGATGCAAGGCAAAAAACCATCTGACAAACTAGACTCTTTACAAAGAAGAGTCGAAAGAACGTCTTAAAACCGAAAACAAAGGAAATAATTTGTAGACCGGCGAGACTGCAACCTCTCATCAAAAAATGAACCGAGATTGCTCCTCAACAAACCAATGCGGCTTAAGCAAAAGCGGCAAAAGTCTTAACTTAATTCTCACTAGCAAGTAGCTATGAAAATTAAATCGACAAGGAAGGGAGCAAGCGTCAAAGTGGGCGCTTGCTGTTGTGCCGAACACAGAACGATCAGTACGTAAGGCTGTCCGCTCAAAACTGAATAGGACGAACCCTGTAGGCTACCGTCAAAACATAATGTGAAAGTATGTGAGACCTCGGGAAGGCGTGAAGCCCCCCAGGCCTAGGAGATAGACGTCAGCTCAAGAAAGACGTGACCAATCTCCTCCCGATAAACGGGTGATACCTGAGTACAGGATATCAAGCCCTCATTAGCGAGGAAAAAACCCTCAAGATAGAGCATAAGTGTCCCTGAAGTTCCTAAACTATAAGGGACAAACACCTCCAAAGAACCAAGCTGTGAATCCAGCTTGATCCAAACGATTAGCCAAAAGTAGGCCACTACTGGTGCATGACCTGCTTTGAGTGTCTACCCAAGCAAGACCGAGTGTATGACGCAGTCCTGCTTCCTGCGTTAAGAGTCCAAGTCTAAGAAAGACAAGGACTCATAACCCTCATGGGTTGTGACAGAAAAAGCCAAAGAAAGACCATGGCTATGAACTGGACTGTCAATACCCGTCGAGTAAGTTAAACAAGAGTGCCAAAACCGGCAGTCCTGTTGCCCACAAACTGAATTTAAATCTTCTTGCCAAAACAGAAGAAGTTAAAAGAAAGTCCGAACGACCTCCTAAAGAGGCCAAAAAAAAGTGCATTCAAAGGCCGACAGCTGTCGTGAATGACCGCCTATCTACTCAAACAAAGTCTGTCATCCGCTTTCTACCTAAGTAGAATGCTGATCAGACTCGTAGTAATCCGAAAAAGTTTCGTGATAAAAAGAGGTCTGTGTGCTCAGCGAAACAGAAAACGATAAGTCCAACTGATCACAAGTTATCCTCTCCAGTCCATGCATGAGCAGATGGAGATAGTACGAGGAAGCCGCGATTCTGGTTGAACGACAGCAACCGAACGTGCGGGAAACACAAAGGCCGAAGCCTGGAGTGGCATGAACGAAATAGCTGAAAGCCGCAGTGCCCGTAGGTCAGTCTGCTTGTAGGCAAATGACTACGTAACAAAGCCAAAAACAGAAATCAAAGCAACTACTGGTCGGCATACCGAAAACCAGGAAGCCAACCTGTCAAAAGATTCAAAAGACGAAGTGTCTTCAAGAAAAAAACCTGGAATTAATTTTGCTGCCAAATCGAGAGTAACCCTGAGTTTGGCCGAAAAACCAGAACTAGTCTGTTCATCGATGAAAGACCAAAGGTCAGACGCGGGGACCGACGCAAGCTGTATAAAAGATGCCATCACGTACAAAACCTTATCATCCGAGACAGGCGAAGCTGAACAGGAAGTAAGATACAAGGCATCACTGCCCCCAACGACCCAGAACCCCAAAGGGTTGACGTCGTAAGTTGCGAACAGGAAAGAACAAAGTGCTACGATTACCCGGAACGCCGGAAGACGAACCAGAAGTAGCCGAAAAACTCCAGTGCAGAAGTACCCGCAACACCGTGGTGGTGCGAACTGATGCTAATGCGTACGATCCTTCACTCGCCCAAACAGCCGAAGCGAAATCGGAAGTGAGAGACCTCGTGTAAACACGGCGTGGGAGAAACGGCGTGCCGGGACAGACATCTGCTCAGTGTTGACCTTAGCTAAGGTCGAAACGTCTTTAACACTTGCGTCATTCCGGAACTCAAACGGATCCAGGGAAGACCTAATAGAACGAGAGAGTGTCCAAAGGAGTGTCTCAGAGAGAGAGGCAAGATCAAGAGGGTACCTGCCTGTCTCTTCCAAACCAATAAGAGAACCTTCTGTGTAGACAAGGTCTGTCTTGACGGTAACCGTCCTCCCTAAGAGTGGACAGCTACGGCGTGACCGGAAGGGCTGCACTCAGTAGGGCAAAAGTGTCAATAAGGTTCTGAGGCCGACGGCCGAGTGAAAACCTGCGCGCAAGGGCAGATACACTAGCCTGTGGAAGTCGGACAGTGGTAAGCCAAGGCTTAGCAGCGACTGGAGCCTGACCATGAGCAGAGAGGAGAGGCACCGTGCCGACAGTCAGGGAGCTCGCCGTGCCTGGAAAGCTTGCTAAAATATTAGAGAGCTCATAAGCAACTAAAGAAGACTCAGAGAACTGAAAACCTTCAGCTGCTGTTGGTGCTGGGCGGAAGTCACCCACCGCTGATGGTGGGGGTAAGACAAGTCCAGCCTATGAAACAACGCCGTCAGAAACATATTGTAAGCGACCTGTGCTGCAATAGCTAAGGTTGGCTTCAGCTTTGACGGTAATTGGAACTCAACGTCGTCATCATAGAATGAGAGATGATCGTCGAGCTCCGACTCCACTTCCGTATGAGTCGAAAAGTCCGCGTGACTCGCCGAGTCTTGGACATGATCAACCGGAAGCGAGGCTGACTGCAAACCGGAAGTAGAACTTCGGTGCAGAGCCTGCATGGAGCCAAACTTCCTGCCCAGGCGGAAGTGGTGACGCAAGTACACCGACGGGGGAAGTCATAGACAGCCCGCGTGCACCTTGGTCTCCAGATCAATGTAACATTGATTGCATTCCCGCGTCAACATCCCGTGAGCTCCGCTTCGTATGAGTCGTATGCCCCGGGTATGTCGAACTTTCACTCCCTGACCTATGAGGCGGGGGAGCTACTAGTTGCGGTCTATGCGGAACGCTTTCGCCAAAGAGCCTGGCTACCGGCGAACCCATGTAACATCGATTGCATTCCCGCGTCAACACCCCATGAGCTCCGCTTCGTGTGAGTCGTTTGCCCCAGGTATGTCGAACTTTCACTCCCTGACCTATGAGGCGGGGGAGCTACTAGTTGCGGTCTATGCGGAACGCTTTCGCCAAAGAGCCTGGCTACCGGCGAACCCAACGTACCTGAGGAGAGTGCCTGCTGTGCAGAAGCAACAGTGTCCCGAGGGACCATCTCTCCGAAGCTGGCGTGCGCCAGTTATCCCGCCCGCAAGTCCGCTGACGTGACTGTGGCCAAAGGAGGCAACCGGATGCGGGAAAGTGAAGAAACATCGCCAACACCCTTGGGCGGCGAACGCAACTCATCTCGCGTAGCCTGTAGATCGGCGGCAAGTTGCTGCTGTTGAGAAAACATGGTATACATATGCGAGGAGAAAGAAGAGAAAAGGGAAGAGAAATCTTGCTTATCACTCTTCTTAGGCTTAGCCGAACGAGCCCTACTCCTGTTATAGATTCTTTTAGAACAGGCATGGTAGGGCTTGCTGGTACAACAATATCAACCGAAAGCGAAAAATTAGACACCGGTTTTACAAGAGTAACCGTTGTCCCTTTGGGTTTATCTTTATCTGACTACTAGCAGGGGAAGAATCAGCAACTAACTGTCGAGTATTAGGCTTTTTCTTCTCTTTGTCCGCCATGTTGAAAACAACTCACAGAGAGTAGAACAACAACAAGGTTGACGGACACAAGGCAAAAATTCAAGTAAAACAAACAAAGAACGATCTCACCAATACAGCCGTAGAAGCAGAGACCGTGAAGAATAACCGGGGTGAAGATAAACTGCCAACCAGGCAGCTGGCTGAAAGCCAAAATGCGTAGCTCGAGAGAACAACGTCCTAGCGCTAGGACCGCTGAGGAAAGAGTGAAGTATATTCCAATATGGCGGCGGCGGTCTCGCGTGCTCAGTCACGTGACGGTATGCCTTGACCTGTGACCCAGTTTACGGGGTCTAGGCTGTTCTTTTTTAGGGTTACTTCCCCTTAAGGGGTGAAGCGTAGTTCAGCGTCCCGGCACTTAAACCAGAGGTTAATGCTAGATGTGAGTCGGGATAAGATATGTAATTTAATATGTATCACACATAACTCGGTCACCCAGACACTATTACAGTGTTCTAGATGATCGAACGTGTAGCAAAGACCTGTACGCGTACGTGTAGATATTGTGTCACCCGTGACTCCAAATCGAGTCATACGGTTGTTTTGCTCCAACTGACCAAGACTGCAGATCTTGGCAAACGCATGACGTAAAAACTAGATTTGATGACGTTACCCGTACACGTTTTGTACACGTGCTGAATCCCCCGAAATCGGCGTATGCTGCCTGAATGGCGGGGTAAAAACGGTCATACACGTACAAATCCACTCGTGCTTGAAAACGTGAGTGAACGTGGGAGTCTAAGCCCATGAACGAAGAAGAAGGAGAAGTACACGTGCTGAAAAGTTTCACATTTAGATACACCCATTGATGCCATATAAGTGAGTGTTGCTGACCCCAGGTGACGGGCGAGTGTCCAGAGCCCGGCCTGGTAGCGACCACCAAGCGGTGTGACACTGGACTCAACCGCATCTTCAACCCCGTGACGGACCTCGTGCTGACCGCCTTCCCCTGGCTCCGCTACCTGCCCCTCCTCCCCTACAGACACCTGTGTCGAGACTTTCTCCAGGCCAGGGAGGAAATGATGGACGGACTCTTCACACAGGGCAAGGTCAGTGGACTCTAATGCAATTGGTAAGGTGGAACATGTCAATAACGAATCAATCAATCAATCAATATGAAGCTTTTATTCCCCCCTCTGCTTCTTTACCTCTGTAAACTTGTAGAGCTAGTTATTTTTCGATAATGACCCAGCAACCAAACAAATAACGAGCCAGCAACAGCCTGAATCCTCGATAGTGCAATGGGTTGAGAAGCTGTTCTGTTTCGGTACTACTTTTGGGACTGAAAAGTTCCGAACGCTCTAATGTACGAAGTATACATTTCTGGAGCAAACGATACAAACATACCGCATTTAAATTAACAACTACAGGCCTGAACACATGAATCTCCATATAAAATCCATGAGTTCGGTTGTTTTCTGAATCTAGATCTGCCGTGTACAAACCGTTCATCACAAGCAAATTCCCAAGGCAAGTAACTCATACTCTAGCGACAAGAGTAGTTCCCCTTCTTTTAACGCAGTTTCTTCGACAACACTGACTGCAATCCGACGGTCAGTTTTTAACAATATTTCATTTTATAAACAGATCACACGCAACCAAATGCACACATCTCATCAATTTAAACAACATAAAGCGGTTTCATACACTATTTTCCCCAGAAAACTGAACTTCATACAGTAATTAACGTTGGAACACGGGTGCAAATGTTCGTCTGCTAGTCCCATTTGACGAAAGAACATTATCTTAAGCGATACTAAAACATAAAAAGAACACACAATATCTGCCTTTACCGCCACAGCAGAATAACAGCATATCTGTGTACTTGATTTTAGTCCAAAACAGGGAAACTGACAAGAAGTGTAAACAGAATGGAATGATTTGCACGGAACTATACAACCGCGCATTAGTCGATCGCCTGCGCAGGTTGACTGGTTGAGTGATTCGGATTCGATCAAACTTTCGCACAAAAACTCCTGTTTTCTTTGAATAACTGAAGAAAGGAGGAATAAAGAGGTTACACACCTCGTCTCAGTGATTATTAAAAATAATGGTCTCAGTTCGCGGTCATGAAAAAGCTCGCTGAAGCTCGCATTTTTCATGATCCGCTAACTTCGACCATTATTTTTAATAATCACTGAGACTCGGCATGTAACCTCTACATATAGCGCGTATTCCGTGGGTACAGTTCTAAGCGCTTGTCGAAGAGTTGTCAACACAGGACTAACAAAGAAACTAACATCTACAGACGGACACGAACCCTATCACACACTAGCAAACCCTGATAAACATACAACACACAACTGTTTAACAACAATGTACACATCAATAGCTAGGTCCAAAAAAAATAATATTAAACACAAACAAAACACCTCTCACAGAGCACAGCACAAGAATGTCTTTTGGGGCACAACACATCACGTCCAACATGAAAGTCGCAGCCCGCTACAGGAAGAACTGTTCAGGCCTAACCCCCCTTGTAACGAATCGACCGAGGATTGTATTGGGTTTGGGTTGGGGGAGGGGGTTAAGAGAGTGTCCAAAACGTGGGATTTCCAATAAAGACCCGTCCATTTAACGACCGTTTTTTTCTGGACATTTGGAAGGTCGCAGCTGGGAGGTTTGGGTGTAGTGTGTGTTCCAAAGGAATTCACAAAAGTGGTCTTTATTGACAGGTGGTCGTTATGAACAGATGAATTATATTGAACGAAAAAAAAAAGCTTGTGAGGAATCCTGTTTGGAGAATCGACCGTTGTGTGTGGGTGGTTGTGTCTGAGAGGTGGTCGCCAAGGCAGGTTGGACTAAACTTTTGTAGGCCTATATACTTATTAGAGATTGTATCAAAGACTTTCAGGCTGCGATCCCGTGGGACAGCGGGCAGCGATGGACGCCCACCCACCATTGTCACCGAGGTCAATATTGTTTGCAGGCAAGTCACGTGAGCGGCACACCGCGGGGCATTGTGGATGTGTTGCTGGATGAACAGGACAAGGGAGAGAACAGCTGGATGACTGACGACCACATCCGCGGACTTCTCTTGGACACTGTTGCTGCAGGTGTGTGTGTGTGTGTGTGTGTGTGTGTGTGTGTGTGTGTGTGTGTGTGTGTGTGTGTGTGTGTGTGTGTGTGTGTGTATGTGTGTGTGTGTGTCTGTGTGTGTGTAGAGAGAGAGAGAGAGAGAGAGAGAAGAGAGAGAGAGACAGACAGACAGACAGACAGACAGACAGACAGACAGACAGACAGACACAGAGATGTTCCTTAGATTTAGATAAACAATTTAAGGCGGAACTTTTACCACACTTGAAAACATACTCCAGAAGGTGACGTCATAATGGGATTTTTCGTCTTGGAAAGGTGAAGCCATTTTCAAAATTTCCGACAAACTCAATATAAGGTACACTGATGTTTCCGTCGTCAATGTTCAAACAACCCTAAATATCAGTATTTCAAACTGTATCTGTAGAAGATGAGTTATTTAATAATAATAATAATAATAATAACTGGACATTTGTAAGTGCCTAACCTATGGCTCTAGGCCCTTTACAAAAGAACACATACAGAATAGAATATTTTCATCTGTTTGTTGCACTGACGGGCTGATGTATTTTTGTTGGCGGTTCCAGCCTTCCAAAAACATTCCAAAGATTGCCTGACATCGTTCTCGCAAGCGACTTGGAAAATTGTCTGAGCTAAGTTCATTAGGCCCACAAAAAAAAGTCTGTTTACGGTAACATAGGCACAAAAAAAATAGGGTCGGTAGGTCGGGATTTAAAAAAAAAAAAAGTTCTCAAAAAAAAAATATTTTTAAGTTTTTTTTTTAAGTCTGTTTTTTGGGCAAAATAACTTAAAAAGAATTATTTTTAAGTTATTTTGCCCAAAAAACAGACTTTAAAAAAAAAAATAAAAAAAAAAAATCTTTTTTTTTTCTTTTCCCAAATGCCAAAAAAAAGTCTAGGGTCGCGCGAAAAAATAGGGTCGGTCGGGATACCGTAAACAGACTATTTTTTGTGTGTGCCTTATATGTACGCAGCACACGTGTTTGTCTGTCTGTCCACTGTTAAAGACCACGGGGTCAAAGTACCGTGCTTGTCACGATTTGTTGGGGCAATAAATTAAACCGTTCCTACTTCTTCATCTTCTTCACCGTTCGACGGTTGTGTCAGTCATAATCTCAGGCCTGCTGATCTTATGAACTGGCAATTTCGGCGCAGGTCTTCCACAGTTCCCCACAGTTTAGCATCGGGGGGTTGTCCTCTCTGGCCAGATCCGGTCGCGCAGGGGGGCAAGGAGAGGGCAAGCTTGTAGAACGTGATCCGGAGTCTGTTCATCCTCGCCACAGTCACGCAGAGCTGTAGGTGCAACGCCTGAGCTTTTCAACGTTCCAATAACTTACCATTCTTGTCTTTTGAACGTTCCAATAACTTACCATTCTTGTCTTTTGAACGTTCCAATAACTTACCATTCTTGTCTTTTCAACGTTCCTATAACTTACCATTCTTGTCTTTTGAACGTTCCAATAACTTACCATTCTTGTCTTTTGAACGTTCCAATAACTTACCATTCTTGTCTTTTGAACGTTCCAATAACTTACCATTCTTGTCTTTTGAACGTTCCAATAACTTATCATTCTTGTCTTTTGAATGTTCCAATATCTTATCATTCCTGTCTTTTGAACGTTCCAATATCTTATCATTCTTGTCTTTTGAACGTTCCAATATCTTACCATTCTTGTCTTTTGAACGTTCCAATAACTTACCATTCTTGTCTTTTGAACGTTCCAATATCTTATAATTCTTGTCTTTTGAACGTTCCAATATCTTATCATTCTTGTCTTTTGAACGTTCCAATAACTTATCATTCTTGTCTTTTGAACGTTCCAATATCTTATCATTCTTGTCTTTTGAACGTTCCAATATCTTATAATTCTTTTTTTTTTAACGTTCCAATAACCTACCATTCTTGTCTTTTGCTTCCAGCCTTCCTGACGTCATCATCGACCCTGAAAACTCTCTTCCTCTACCTGATCCACAACCCCCACGTGGCACGCAGGATACAGACAGACATCGATACCCACCTCGGGGAGAGAACTCCGCAATTACAGGACAAGAGTGATCTCCCTTACGTGCAGGCGGTTGTCCTGGAAACGCTGCGTCTTGCCTCCACTACGCCAGTTGGACTGCCCCACGAGACCACTGATGACGTCACCGTGGATGGCTACACTATACCCAAAGGAGCCACGGTAATGTATGGAACATAACTCAGATAGAACCCCAGACACTAAATGTGGCTCCAGACACACGTACACAGACCTCAGACAGCCGAGGATGTAGCCATGATGATAAGTACTGTTTAACGCCCTCACAGTCAAACCATATTAGGGGCATGTTCCCGGTGTAGGATCCGGTCCGGTCCCCCCTCTGAAGTAGTCCCCCGGGGGACCAATTCGTGGCAAAAACTGCCCTATAATGGTCCCCCCTTAGACATCCAGCCTCGTTTTTCTTAGGCATTCAAACCATTTTCAATCTATATCTTCGTCCGGTATTATGTAGTGCACAGACAGCAATCTCTTTGTTTGACTATATTTTGCAGAAAATAAAATAGATCTGATTTATAATGCCGTTCAAAAGAAAAATCACATGAAATAAAATGAATAATAAATAAATACTGATAAGAAGAAATGAAACCAGTCTCTGATTCTTTCCTTTCTTTTCTCTAAAATTGCTGGTAACATTACTAACATTGTAACAAGAAAAACGAGGCTGGATGTCTAAGGGGGGACCATTATAGAGCAGTTTTTGCCACGAATTGGTCCCCCGGGGGACTACTTCAGAGGGGGGACCGGACCGGATCCTACACCGGGTTTAACCCCGTCTTTAGATGGGGGGAAAAAAAGAATAGAAAAAAGAAAAAAAAAGGGCCACCGCAAGGGAGGGATGGTCGTCGCGCTCTAGCTCACGGTCAACGAGACAGACAGACAGACAGACAGACAGAGGAAGAGAGAGGCATAGCCAGAGAGAGAGAGAGAGAGAGAGAGAGAGAGAGAGAGAGAGAGAGAGAGAGAGAGAGAGAGAGAGAGAGAGAGAGAGAGAGAGAGAGCGACAGAGAAAGACAGAGAAAGACAGAGACAGAGACAGACAGACAGACAGACAGACAGAGGAAGAGAGAGGCATAGCCAGAGAGAGAGAGACAGAGAAAGACAGAGACAGAGACAGACAGACAGACAGATAGATAGATAGATAGACAGACACACAGACAGACAAAGATAATTTACTCCACAAGGCAGGTGGAAATAGAGCACATCAGCTTGATCTCGTCGCCGTTGTTTTTGTCCCAGGTGTTTTCAAATTCTGTGCTGTTCCACTACGACCCACACATCTTTCCCGACCCGCAAGCGTTCAACCCTGACCGTTTCCTGGACGACGAAGGTCAATTGCTGTCAGCCAATCATCCAAGGAGACAGAGGTCAGCTGACTTGTTCTTTCTGTTTGAATTTATTTGGCGTTTTTTAATTTTTTATTTTGTGTTTTATGGTATAAATTATACATATATAGTGCAGTTTTATAGTTTAGCCCAGTCCCCTGTCATTGGCTCTCATGTTCATCAACGACGGGCGCAGTGGCCTAGTGGATAAGACATCGGCCTCCTAATCGGAAGGTCGTAAGTTTAAATCCCGGCCGCGGCCGCCTGGTGGGTTAAGGGTGGAGATTTTTACGATCTCCCACGTCAACTTATGTGCCTTATCCCCATTCGTGTGTACACGCACGCACAATACCAAGTGCGCACAGAAAAGATCCTGTAATCCATGTCAGCGTTCGGTGGGTTATACAAACACGAAATACCCAGCATGCTTCCCCCGAAAGCGGAGTTTGGCTGCCTGAATGGCGGGGTAAAAACAGTCATACTCGTAAAAACCCACTCGTGAAAAAACATGAGTGAATGTGGGAGTTTCAGCCCATGAACGAAGAAGAAGAAGAAGAAGAAGAAGAAGAAGAAGAAGAAGAAGAAGAAGATATTCATCAACGAAGCCAAGTGTGCATCAAATAATAATAATAATAATAATAATAAGGGTATTTATAGGGCGCAAATCCTAAAATAGTTCTAAGCGCCTTACAATCTTAAATATAATAATCTTAATAACAGCAACAATACACATTATAAAAAACGCTCGCGCTGGACCCGAGTACTCTTCAGATTGGCTCGCTCCCCCAGTATGAAAGTTTTTGTCTTGTGCACGTTTAAGACCAAGTGATTGATCTGTGTGAATTACAGGCATTCCCTTTGCTATATAAATACATTGCATGCGAGCCGAGGATGTGCGTGGTGACTGGCCTTTCTCTTTTATTTGTAATTTGATCACAGTGAAAATGCACACACACACATTCACACACACACACACACACACACACACACACACACACACACACACACACACACACACACACACACACACTCTCTCTCCCTCACTCCATCTCTCTCTTCCTCTCTATCTCTCTCTCTCTCTTACACACACACACACACACACACACACACACACACACACACACACACACACACACACACGAGTACAGACTCATGCACGCACACACACACACACACACACACACACACACACACACACACACACACACACACACACACACAGTAACACTAACACATGTGCACAAAATGAACACACACACACACACCGCGCGAGAGAAAAAGACGTCAAAGACTTTTGACCGTGACGTAATCTTTTTATGACGCTATATTTCTCGTAAATGTGTGACGCGTTCGGCTGTTCTATGAGACTGCCTGGCTGGCTGTGGCTCCGCGAATTCCCCGCGCCGCCAAGTCGTTTTTTACATTTAGTCAAGTTTTGACTAAATATTTTAACATCGAGGGGGAATCGAAACGAGGGTCGTGGTGTATGTGCGTGTGTGTGTGTGTCTGTGTGTGTGTGTGTGTGTGTGTGTGTGTAGAGCGATTCAGACTAAACTACTGGACCGATCTTTATCAAATTTGACATGAGAGTTCCTGGGTATGAAATCCCCGAACGTTTTTTTCATTTTTTTGATAAATGTCTTTGATGACGTCATATCCGGCTTTTCGTGAAAGTTGAGGCGGCACTGTCACGCCCTCATTTTTCAACCAAATTGGTTGAAATTTTGGTCAAGTAATCTTCGACGAAGCCCGGGGTTCGGTATTGCATTTCAGCTTGGTGGCTTAAAAATTAATTAATGACTTTGGTCATTAAAAATCTGAAAATTGTAAAAAAAAATAAAAATTTATAAAACGATCCAAATTTACGTTTATCTTATTCTCCATCATTTGCTGATTCCAAAAACATATAAATATGTTATATTCGGATTAAAAACAAGCTCTGAAAATTAAATATATAAAAATTATTATCAAAATTAAATTTTCCAAATCAATTTAAAAACACTTTCATCTTATTCCTTGTCGGTTCCTGATTCCAAAAACATATAGATATGGTATGTTTGGATTAAAAACACGCTCAGAAAGTTAAAACAAAGAGAGGTACAGAAAAGCGTGCTATCCTTCTTAGCGCAACTACTACCCCGCTCTTCTTGTCAATTTCACTGCCTTTGCCGTGAGCGGTGGACTGACGATGCTACGAGTATACGGTCTTGCTGAAAAATGGCAGCTACTTGACTAAATATTGTATTTTCGCCTTACGCGACTTGTTTGTGGTTTATTTCGCATTTAGGTCCCAGGTAACATTATGAAGTTTTAATACGATCAATCGGACCTATTATCAAGTTAGTGTATCAACTTTTGAACGAACTGCGCCCAGTAGTTTCCCAGCAATAAGCTGTTAAGTTGAGACACACACACACACAATTAAAGTCTGCTGGACCCTTGTACTAGCGTACTCGGGGAAAAACAAATAAACAAGTCGCGTAAGGCGAAAATACAATATTTAGTCAAGTAGCTGCCATTTTTCAGCAAGACCGTATACTCGTAGCATCGTCAGTCCACCGCTCATGGCAAAGGCAGTGAAATTGACAAGAAGAGCGGGGTAGTAGTTGCGCTAAGAAGGATAGCACGCTTTTCTGTACCTCTCTTTGTTTTAACTTTCTGAGCGTGTTTTTAATCCAAACATATCATATCTATATGTTTTTGGAATCAGGAACCGACAAGGAATAAGATGAAAGTGTTTTTAAATTGATTTGGACAATTTAATTTTGATAATAATTTTTATATATTTAATTTTCAGAGCTTGTTTTTAATCCGAATATAACATATTTATATGTTTTTGGAATCAGCAATGATGGAGAATAAGATAAACGTAAATTTGGATCGTTTTATAAATTTTTATTTTTTTTTACAATTTTCAGATTTTTAATGACCAAAGTCATTAATTAATTTTTAAGCCACCAAGCTGAAATGCAATACCGAAGTCCGGGCTTCGTCGAAGATTACTTGACCAAAATTTCAACCAATTTGGTTGAAAAATGAGGGCGTGACAGTGCCGCCTCAACTTTCACGAAAAGCCGGATATGACGTCATCAAAGACATTTATCAAAAAAATGAAAAAAACGTTCGGGGATTTCATACCCAGGAACTCTCATGTCAAATTTCATAAAGATCGGTCCAGTAGTTTAGCCTGAATCGCTCTACACACACACACACACACACGCACGCACACACGCACATACACCACGACCCTCGTTTCGATTCCCCCTCGATGTTAAAATATTTAGTCAAAACTTGACTAAATATAAAAACGCTGGCGCTGGACCCGAGTACTCTTCAGATATTCACACACACACACACACACACACACTCTCTCTCCCTCACTCCTTCTCTCTCTCCCTCTCTCTCTCTCTCACACACACACACACACACACAAACACGCACACACACACAAACACGCACACACACACACACACATGCACACACAAACACTACCACATCTCCATTCTAAAACACGTCACGTTCCAAATCAAAAGACGACATTCTATTTTCTTACGTCACTATTCTTGGTTTACAGTACCATTCGGCGGCTTTGCTACGAGTATGGCATAGTCTTGGTTTGCCGAGACCTTGCACCGTTCTATCAGACTGCCTGGCTGGCTGTTGCACCGCGAATTCCTCCCACCGCCAAGTCTTTTTTTTGTGGTTTATTTCGCATTTAGGTCCCAGGTAACATTATGAAGTTTTAATACGATCAATCGGACCTATTATCAAGTTAGTGTATCAACTTTTGAACGAATTGCGCCCAGTAGTTTCCCAGCAATAAGCTGTTAAGTCGAGACACACACACAGACACACAGACAGACAATTAAAGTCTGCTGGACCCTAGTACTAGCGTACTCGGGGATAAACCTTAAATGGAAACACAATCACGTACACAATACACAATTCAAAAGATTCTATCGTTATCAACTAGTCTCAGATGTTGCTACACATAATGATGGGACACTTTTTGTGTTTTTTGTGAGGTAATGACAAGACAATTCTGTAATCTCTAGATGTGATTTTTGTTTGTTTGTTTGTTTGCTTAACGCCCAGTCCACCACGAAGGGTGATATCAGGGCGGTGCTGCTTTGACATTTAACGTGCGCCACACACAAGACAGAAGTCGCAGCACAGGCTTCATGTCTCACCCAGTCACATTATTCTGACACCGGACCAACCAGTCCTAGCACTAACCCCATAATGCCAGACGCCAGGCGGAGCAGCCACTAGATTGCCAATTTTAAAGTCTTAGGTATGACCCGGCCGGGGTTCGAACCCACGACCTCCCACTCACTGGGCGGACGCCTTACCACTAGGCCACCGTGTTGCGGTTCTAGATGTGAGTGTATCACAGTTTATTGTTATTCACCAGGACTGTGCGATTCACAGCAGCATGTTTATTCGTGTTTCTGCTTTCAATCTGAAGTACAATTGGCAATAGAATCATGTTTCTACTTGCAGTCTGATGCCGTTCGGAATTGGAAAGAGGGTCTGCCCTGGAGAGAACTTCGCCAAGTCACGTGTCTTTCTCTATGTCACCACGATCTTACAGCACTTTGACATCGTCCCGCCGACACAGCACGAGCTACTTCCGGTCGCCGGCTGTTCGAGGAGCAACGGCATCGCGGCGGAAGTAAAGCCTTACCACGCCGTCTTCAGACCCCGGGGACAAACACACAGCCACATTTAGCCAACTCCAAACGACACCCAGCTAGCCACAAACACACAGCCACATTTAGCCAACTCCAAACGACACCCAGCTAGCCACAAACACACAGTCACATTTAGCCAACTCCAAACAACACCCAGCTAACCACAAACACACAACCACATTTAGCCAACTCGAAACGACACCCAGCTAGCCACAAACACACAGCCACATTTAGCCAACTCCAAACGACACCCAGCTAGCCACAAACACACAGCCACATTTAGCCAACTCCAAACGACACCCAGCTAACCACAAACACACAGCCACATTTAGCCAACTCCAAACGACACCCAGCTAACCACAAACACACAGCCACATTTAGCCAACTCCAAACGACACCCAGCTAACCACAAACACACAGCCACATTTAGCCAACTCTAAACGACACCCAGCTAACCACAAACACACAGCCACATTTAGCCAACTCGAAACGACACCCAGCTAGCCACAAACACACAGCCACATTTAGCCAACTCCAAACGACACCCAGCTAACCACAAACACACAGCCACATTTAGCCAACTCGAAACGACACCCAACTAGGCACAAACATTCAACCACATTTAGCCAACTCGAAACGACACCCAGCTAGCCACAAACACACAGCCACATTTAGCCAACTCCAAACGACACCCAGCTAACCACAAACACACAGCCACATTTAGCCAACTCGAAACGACACCCACCTAACGGTAAACCACAAACGCACAACCACATTTAGCCAACTCCAAACGACACCCACCTAACCATAAACACACAACCACATTTAGCCACAAAGTTTACGCCCGTTGGTGCCAACATGATCACAGATTGGTCCGACTTTGACCCCTTATAGTTTAAGGTGGTGATTTTGAGATTTCAGCAATTCCTTTGCCCTGCTTTTAATAATAATATTGACAATAATAATAATAAGTGCGAACCTCAGTAAACTATTAAACTGTTGGAGTATTTTTAAACGCCATTTTTTTCGAATGCAGGATAAGTAGTTTAATGTAGAAGATGTTCAAATTTTAGTCGATTTGTAAATACAGATGTTTTTTGTAGTGGCAATGGCCGCTATTTTATTTTGGACACGAGTTGTTTTGTGGATGCTTTGGGGCAAACGTTTGCCATTTGATACCTGTCTATAGTATACACTTGTTAGCTATTTCTGTGATGTGACCAGAAAGAGGAACCTTTTTGTGACATGACTGCCTTGCGAGGTATTTCAAGAGTCAGTTTATAGTTATAGCCAATGTTTTTTTGCAATGTTATTGCAGTTTTTGTCCCTTCCTTATAAGTGTTAAGTGTTGCCAGACACGTGGTACTGTTGGGTGTTTTGCGAAGTGCTGATTTGCACTATTTTGGGGGTGTACCGTTATTGGTATTTGAATTTCTTTGTATGCTAGTTTCGTTCTTGGTTTATGCAAAGGCGGCAGCCTTGGTCTACCTGTCAGTTCTGGTAGTTAGATTTCTCTTATGTTAGTTTTGTGCTTGGTTTATTCTGAGGCGGCAACCTTGGTTTACCTGTATTAGTAGTTAGATGTTTGTGTATGCTTATGAGCTCGGGCTTAACCTCCCTAATGTTCGAGTGGTGTAGCTTGGTCTTTCTTAGGCCCAGAACCCCTGCCCGATGTTCTCCTGTTCAAGGACTGTTTTATGATTGTTTTCTTCAGTGAATATGAATTTGAAAAATTACTTGAATCTTGCAATTGTTGAGCAGATTGTCTGTTTGTCTGTTTGTCGTATCGTGTGTTTGT
>NC_090258.1:3124701-3182201 GCF_037325665.1 Littorina saxatilis | reverse complement strand
GTGTTTTCAGACACGTTAGACACAGGGTGTAACCTTTTTAATCATTCATACACACATACAAAAGACCAAGTACGCACAGAAAGATCCTTGTGAGACTGAGAGTTTGGTGGGTTATGATATTAGGCCCCCCAAAAAAAAGTCTGTTTATGGTAACCCGACCGACCCTATTTTTTTCGCGCGACCCTAGACTTTTTTTTGGCATTTGGGAAGAAAAAAAAAATCTTGGTTTTTTTTGCAAAATAACGTAAAAATATGGTTTTTTGGGAAAAAAAAATATCCCGACCTACCGACCCTATTTTTTTGGCCTATGTTACCGTAAACAGACCTTTTTTTTTTTTTGGCCTTATAGAAACCCATGCATCTCCAAAAGAGGAGGAGTATGCACTTTATGGCTGAATAAGTTTGTGGCACTTGGCAGGGAAAAACAAACAAGAAAATGGAAAAAGACAATGGTCATACATGATACATGTACAAATCCACTGATGCAAAACAGAAATGTATGTGGGAGTTACAACTTACACAAGTTACAGCCCATGAACACAGAACTAGACGATGAACTTACTTTTGATCGGTCAGCATTTTACGTTGGGGTTTTGCAGCATATGCAAAGGTTTAACTTTACTAGTACACTTTGCAAAGTAAATTCTTAATAAATAATAGTGATTCTTGATCTTAAAAAGTTTTTGAAGTACAGTGAAACACCCCTTATAAGACCTCCCAAAATGTGAGACACAAACATTAAATGATTAACACTAAATAATACACATCTGTTTCAGGTAGCAGTGAAGCAGAAGGATGGTTGTGGCTGACGAGGAACCCCCACGGAAGCGTTCTCGTCTCTCGCTGAAGAGCAGAAAGGGAGACAATACTGCACAGAGTCAGACGGAAGACCCTGGCCCTCCTCCTCCCGTGGAATCTACAGGGGCCGTTCCACAAGGCCCTGTTTCTGAGTAAGTGTTAGAGTTTTGCTTCGTTTGGTCGATACAGTGGAACCCCACTTTTAAGACCTTAAAAAATCTGAGAAAATTAGGTCTGAAAAAGGAGAGAATCTGAAAACGGGGATACATTTACACAGGGTATAACTTATAAACAGAAAACCTGAAAACGGGGTACATTTACACAGGTTATAAACAGAAAACGGGGGTACATTTACACAGGTTATAAACAGAAAACGGGGTACATTTACACAGGTTATAAACAGAAAACGGGGGTACATTTACACAGGTTATAAACAGAAAACCTGAAAACGGGGGTACATTTACACAGGTTATAAACAGAAAACGGGGGTACATTTACACAGGTTATAAACAGAAAACCTGAAAAAGCACGGTCTCAGAATGGGGCAAGTCTTAACATTTGTAAAAGGAGGATTCCGCTGTTCTGATCAGTGATTGCGTTTTTCTTTCTTTCTTTAAAAAATTTTGTTTCGCATCAGCTCAAAAAGGAATTCGGGTTTTTAGTTTGACCAATTGGTTAGATTAGACCAGTTCATTAGTGGAAATATTTAATCTTAATGTCTTATTTTCATCAGAAAAAAAGTTTTGAGCAGTGAAAGGGAAACAGTGCACATGTTGATTGTACTGACAGTTGGGTAAGTGAGGAATGCGTTGTATTGCAAGAACAATCTAATTTGATTCCAGTATGAATAAACGTGAACTTAAAAACATTATATTTTGATATCTTAGCTGTTCATTTAGGCAAGAGGCAAGTTGAATTGGCTTGTAGTATTTATGAATAAACTTGTACTTGAAATATTGTATACATGTGATACCTTAATTATTTAATTTATTCAAGAAGCAAGTCAAATTGGGTAGTAGTACGTGTATTATAAACTTGTACTTAAAATATATTGATACCTAATTCATATGCACTCAGGTCAGAACAAGAGAGTCATGACTGCTCTCCCCCTGTCATCGACCTTGCGGAGAGTGATCTCCCTTGTGACGGACCAGGTGTTCCTCCGGTAGCGTCCATGGAAAACTTGGGTGAGTTCCCCGCGGATGCTGTGTCTTGGTGGCCAGCTTTCACGCGTGTAGGGAGATGAGAGCGTTTCTTAGAAGTTAGAGATTGATGGTGGCAAGGATTTGGCGTGATAAGGCAAGCCCCACTGTGTGGATGTGCTGGTGTATCAGTTTCTGTCTGGAATCAGCTTTCGCATTTGACCTTGTTGATCTCATATAACATCCACACAGAAACACCCCCTCCCTCCCAAAGTACCGATGATCAAGCTTTGGTACTTTACTTTCCTGGGGTCAAATTCGTATTTGTTGTATCATAATGTCTCTAGACTTCCTTAGTATGTGATTGATTTTATTGTGTACATTGGTGCTCTTTTCAATTCAACAATTGTACAAAGTCTTTGATATTTTCTTCAGGTAATACCTGCTTCTTGAACAGCGTGCTGGAAGTCCTGCGCTACACCCCGTGTTTCTTGGAGGGTCTGGAACAGCTGTACCGACACATCGTCTACCTGGAGAAGGTCAAGGCCACTGATGCTGTGCAGGAGTCAGAAGAGGTAGGTTATTACTGCCATCATGCTACAGTGAAACCCCCCTGGGTTTAGCACCCCCAAAATCTGAGAAAATCTGATTTTTAGATAGGATTAAGGGGAAGTCTTAAAATTGGGGTAAATTGGTAATGATTTTGCCTAGAACATCTGAGAAACGGAGTCTGGAAAGTGAGGTAAATTGGTAGTGATTTTGCCTAGAACATCTGAGAAACGGAGTCTGGAAAGTGAGGTAAATTGGTAGTGATTTTGCCTAGAACATCTGAGAAACGGAGTCTGGAAAGTGAGGTAAATTGGTAGTGATTTTGCCTAGAACATCTGAGAAACGGAGTCTGGAAAGTGAAGGAGTCCAAAAGCCGGGATCTTAAAAGGGGAGTCTTGCTAACCATCCTAGATATGACGTAGTACTATTATGAAAAAGCGTAGTTTTGAAATGGGTTAGATCTTTGTGTTTTTTATGTGTAAACTTTCACTTCCATTGCAGGTGAACACTGAGCCTTCCATGGCTTGGGAACTGGTGAAGAACTTGTTCAAGGTTGGTGTATTCCTCACACTGGGTGTGTTGTTGATATGGTCATTACCTTTGTCTCTTGGATTTTCAAAACTGATGATAGTAAACCATCAATCTACCTACACACACAGATAGAGATCTGGGTATCGGCATCATGAGTGTCTCATTGATAGATGTCGCCACCAGTATTGAGCAATTGTATATTACTTACAGAGTGAAAGAAAGACTCATGTTAAGTATTAAAGTAACCTTTGAATTTAATTAGCCAAACATAACTGAATACATAACTGAAGTGAGTAACGGTTACATTTTGTTGACGTGAATAGATGTAACTGATAATGTTGTTGACGTGAATAGATGTAACTGATGATGTTGTTGACGTGAACAGATGTAACTGATAATGTTGTTGACGTGAATAGATGTAACTGATAATGTTGTTGACGTGAATAGATGTAACTGATAATGTTGTTGACGTGAATAGATGTAACTGATAATGTTGTTGACGTGAACAGATGTAACTGATAATGTTGTTGACGTGAATAGATGTAACTGATAATGTTGTTGACGTGAATAGATGTAACTAATAATGTTGTTGACGTGAACAGATGTACAAGCGCATGGAGAAACGAGAGGAGACCTGCAGTCAGTTTGCCAGTGCTGATGTCACGAGCATGGCCGTCAAACCCGACAAAATTCTGGACGCCATCAGGTTTGTTTGTTTGTTTGCTTAACGCCCAGCCGACCACGAAGGGCCATATCAGGGCGGTGCTGCTTTGACATATAACGTGCGCCACACACAAGACAGAAGTCGCAGCACAGGCTTCATGTCTCACCCAGTCACATTATTCTGACACCGGACCAACCAGTCCTAGCACTAACCCCATAATCATAATGCTAGACGCCAGGCGGAGCAGCCACTAGATTGCCAATTTTAAAGTCTTAAGTATGACCCGGCCGGGGTTCGAACCCACGACCTCCCGATCACGGGGCGGACGCCTTACCACTAGGCCAACCGTGCCGGTCCGCCATCAGGTAGATATACAAGATGTGTTGCAGTGTAGGTTTTGTCTCTTGTTTTTTAAATTGAAATTCGATGGATCTGTGGTTTAACTTGCAAAATGTTTTTGGTTTTTTTCTGTCATTGTTTGTCCATAGACTTAGTTTAATAATAATAATAATAATAATACGAATATTTATAACGCGCACATATCTCACCAACAGGCGACTCAAGGCGCACATACACTCATTAAATTACATATTCTTACGCAACTCACATAGATAGCATTAACTTCAGTTAAAGTGCTAGGACACTGAACTACGCTTCACCCCAAAGGGGAAGCAACCCCCTAAAAAAGAACGGCATTGACCTATAACCCAAGCTATACCAGAGTCGAGGTCATACCGTCACGTGACCTATCACGCGTGACTCGACCGCCGCCTATGTTGGAAACCCACTCCTACTTCAGCTACCAAGTAGCTCGGACGCTTTTTACACTACGCTGCAGGCTTTTAGCCTACTGTCTTCTGGACAGTGTTTCACCCCGTCTACAGGTCCCTGCTTCTCATGCACAAGTTTGGGTGAGCTCGTTCTAATTTATTTGCTTTTGCTTGCGTTTCTTTCTTTCTCCGTTGTTCGGTCTGATTGTTGTTTATCAATATCATAACTCAGACTGGTTTTTGTCAGCAATGGCTGACAAGGAGAATTAGAAACCACAGACTAGTCAGTAGCTGCTGAGGTTTCTCCTTTTACGTTTCGCATAAAGAGAAAGGCAAAGGCACTACCATTTCCGTTCTTGACCCAGCTTCTCTAACTTTTGCGTCTGTTAAATAACCTTGTATGGTTGAAAACGACGTTAAACATCATATAAAGAAGAAAGAAAGAATGTCTGTTAAATTTTGGACCCTATGAGTCCAATCATGCCAGTGCTGAAGCAGGTTAAATTTAGGTTACTTCAGCCAAGGCAAACGCAGTGGGAAAGAGAATACTTGTGTTAAAGATAGTTTTCTTCCCTTTTTGAGATGTTTTCGACCCAAATGTATAACATGTTGCCATTCGTCGAGTTTGCGCTCGCTCCCGGCGGGAGTGGGCGACGCAGTTTGTTGTCACGCATCGAGGTTCCGCCTTCATGCACAGTCTCTTCGGCCGACGTGCACGCAGAGGAGTGTGTTTACTTCATACGAGGAGCGTTCACGCTCTACAGGTTAGTCAGGTTCACCGGTAGCCAGGTTCTCTGGTGAAAGTGTTCCAGTTGGGCCGGAACTAGTAGCCCCCCCGCCGCGGCTGGGGGGTGAAAGTTTGACTTTCCCGGAGGCTATCGCTCTTTCTAAGAGGCGGAACTCATGGGGGGTCAACACCGGACAACAAGTTGGGCCGGAACTAGTAGCTCCCCCGCCGAGGCTGGGGAGTGAAAGTTCGACTCCCCGGAGGCTATCGCTCTTAGTAAGCGGAACTCACGGGAGGTCGACACCGGACAACGAGACAGTTGTACTCACAGGCAGACTGTTATGTCTCCGGTGAATGTATACAAGTCTCAACTTCCTCCCTCTGGGCAGGAAGCTGCTTTCGGGCAGGCTTTGCACGGTCCTTCCGTTTTGCAATCAGCCTCGCCTGTGGTGGATCGTTTTAGTGACGCAGCTAGTCACAGTGACTTTCACGGTCCAGCCACAGCAGATTCGGAGTTCGACGATTCTCACTCACTTTCTGAGGAGGAAGTTGATGTCAAGTTGTCACTCAAACTTGAACCAGCTATGGTTACTGCAGCTCAGGTGTTTGCCAAGTACTCCACTGAAGGGGTGACAGCTATGACGAGCTCTGCGGCACCACCACCCTCAGCGGTGGGTGCATGATTTCCGCCCTGCCTTAACGGAAGTTCAGGGATATCGTTTTAGCGAGTCTCCTTCTGTTGCTTACGAACTTTCCAAGGTGCTGGCTAGAACTTCGGGTTCTGAGAATAGCTTGCCTGTGGATACTGTGCCTTTACTGGCTGCACACGGTCAGGTTCCTGATGCTGCTCAGCCATGGTTTGCCTCAGACCAGTTACGGAAGGCGAGCACTTCGTTTCATTCACGCAAGTTTGCTCTCTCCCGTCGTCATCACAGTCTTATTGAGACTTACGCTTTGCCGAGTGCACCGCTTCCGGTCACTCCGGAGTTGGCTAATCTCAGGGAAGATGTCTATAGTTTGGACAAAACTTGTGCTTACTCTGAAGGCGCGTTACTTGGTTTGGAGGAGACGGGAAGATACTCGTTGGAACTTGCGTCTCTTTCAGAGACACTTCTTCGATCTCTTTCGCGGTCGGTCGCGGTGTCGTTGAATCCTTTCGGTTTTCGAAACGACTCTAGCGTGAAAGACGTCCTCATACTCCTGGCCTCTTTGGCTAAGGTTTCAGCCGGACAAATGTCAGTCGCGGCACGGTTGTACGCACATGCGGTTAACACACGCAGGGACGCTTTCTTGTCTGGCTCTAGAATTTGAACTTGTGGAAGTTTTCTCATATGTTTCTCCTTTTCTATCACTTCCTTTGTGGGCAGCGATGCGGCGTTACTTTCGCTTGCGTCACCCGCGCAAGTAACGCTTCACTCGCTGAGCGATATCCGTAGGCCTAGGTTACACCGAGCCTAAGAACTTAGTTTATTCTTTTCTTCGTACTACGGAACCGCTTCCGGTTGCACCGTACTTGTCGATCATACATCTTAATGTTCATAGCAAGGAGAAACTGTCTGTTGTCAAGAACAATGATCTCCTGGCTGTGGAAGATCGTGGCCGCACTTCTTTCTATTATCGTCTTGGTACAAGACTTTGATTCGTTCTTTCCCTTGTGCGGTTTCGTACTCACGGGATGCCTTTGTGTTCTGGCGGCACACATATTCAAAGGGTTTAGCTTCGCTGTTTGTCTGGGAAAAGGCCTCGGCCGACAGTATTGTTCTGTCGGTGAGACTTAAATCTCTTCATTGCTCGAGGGTTTTCTTTGCGAATCCTCCTCTTTGCACGCGGACTCTTTAACAGAGAGAATCTCACAGCAAAAGGAAAAGCCCACGGCAGGCCTCGGCTTTTCTTATCAGAGAAAAGCGCTAAGCTGGCCTTTCTCAGCTTTGGTTTTTTATCTTCTTCTCGGCATGGCACGTTGCCAAATACCCACCACTTTATCTCCTCGAGGCGATTTAGCGGTAGGGTTCAGTGGGCAAACAATAGCACGCTTTCTTGCATACTCTTGGCACTTGTCAACTGGAGTATTAGCGTTCGGCTCCACTCTTCTCTCTGCCTCTGTGTTTTCCCACAGCGGCTGGAGGGGCGATTAGGACTCTCACTTTATTGAGGGAGGCACTGGGGCCCTTCCTGTTGGGTCACTTATATAGATCGTGCCTATGTTTACTTCCACCTTTGGATATACAAAATAGATCGGAAGTGGCTACTTTTTATTTAATTCAGATCTTCGGGGCTCTGGTTTCGTTTTCTAAGCAATCAAATGAAGAGCCGGAACATGTTAGTGTCTTTTCTTGACTGGTTCACAGACACAACCAATCTTTGGATTCTCACACCACTGCTCATACAGGGCGTTCCCGTTGGTTCTCTCTCCACCAGCGAAGCAGTTCTGTCTCTTGTGGAATTCTTTCCCCTTGTCAGGGGATAACATGTGTTGATTCAATCAGACAACACCACAGTGGTCTTTTATTTCAATAAGCAGGGGGTGGCATCTCGCTCCCTATCACTGCCACAGCGAGCATGCGAGGTTTTGATGTGGCTTTTACCACCACGAAATCTTATTAGCAGGGAGGTACCTTTCTGAGAGGCTCTAGGTCTTGGCAGACTCTAGTCAGCCGGCCAGGAATGTCCACTTGGATTGGACTCTATCTCGCTACACGCTTCTACTCCTTCTGGTGAATTTGGAGAAGCCGCTGGTAGAAGTTTTGCCTCTCGGTACTATCACCTTCTGCTAAATGTTCGTCTCCCCGTTCCCGGATAATACTCTCGATTTTACTTTGAGCGGCCTGTTGGTCGCACATTATGGGCCCGCTCAATCTTGGTTGCCAGTCCTTTAGGCTGGCAAGAGGGCGCCGTTTTTTTACACTCGAGCCACACGGGTGTCTACTGTACGGGAATCATTGAGACGCTCAGGGGCTTCTGCCTCAACTCTGGATTTGGTCTAGAGATTTCATAGGGGTTCATCGTCTTCGTTTTTGTGTCACTTTGACTGGCTTGGAACAATTGGCGTACTATTAACGGAAAGAACCCCACTTCTCTCCGTTCAATGCGGGTGGCGAACCACCTATCCTGGCTTTCCGAATTTTCTCCCACGTCTCTGAATTAAGACTTTATGCGATATCAGTTGCACTGACACAGCTAGGTCGCAGAAAATTTTTCACTTGGGTTCTTTTTAGCCAGCGTGATTAAGGGAACCTCCCTTTGGTTTGCTGTAAGCAAATCTCCAGTCCCGGCTTGGGATTCGCTCCTAGTTTCGGAGTTTTTGAGTTCGGATTGTTTAATCCTTGACAAATTAGCCTTGTTATTCTAAATACGGGAAGCCGTCATACTTACTCTAGTAGCTTCTGAGAGAAGTGCGAGTAAGTGCATTTTCTGTCTGGTTTTTGCTTTAGACATCTCTTTGGAGAAAGACTGATCTATAGCGCTTAGGTTTAATTCAAAATTTCTGACAAATAAGCAGAAACAGGAGTAACCAGATCCGATAATACAATTCTACCAATTTGCAATATTTTGGCTCTGCTAGAGCCATATTTAACCAATTGTACATTTCGAGTTTAAATATATTTCTGACTCGCTTGACAAGTGGCCCCCTTCATCCCCTCCTTCCTCGTCCTGATATGGCTCTGCGTAGTCGGCTGGACGTTAAGCAACAAATAAACAAACAAACAAACTGATCTGTTTAGATCACCAGAACAAAGGCTTTTGTTTATTTCCATCAACACTTCTAGAGGCAATGATTTAGTGAAGTCAACTTTTAGCTAAATGGACTGCCACATTGATTAGGCATGCCTACAGTGGTGGCAGGGAAAAAGGGGGGGGGGGGCAGTCAGTCCTCCCTTTTCAGGCAGCACGGGCTCAAGAGGTCAGAGTGTAGGCCTCTTCTTTATCTGTTCTCAAGTCTGAGAGACTTACATAAGTCATGAATGCAACTTATTGACCGTTCAAGGACGTAGTCATGAGTTTTCTATCGGCGGGGTATTTTAAGTACCCGCTGTTTTAATACACATCTACTAGACATCTTCTGCAGAAGATGTCTTTTTATGTTTTCCTGGGAACGTATCTGGTGCTCGGCAGAACAGTAATTTCGGTTTGCCAGCTATTGTAGCTACAGGCCAGATACTTGCAAGATGTTAACTATGAGTTCATTTGCCCACCACCTAAATTAGCAATCTGCTATCTATGTGAGTTGCGTAAGAATATGTAATTTAATATAAAATTTCAAAAATAAATTTTGATTTAATTAATATACTTACCAACTCACATATTGGATTCCCTCCCAGCCTGCCCCGCAAATTTTTTAAGGGGTTATATGTTTCAATACGGAATGAGTTTCACCGGTATACATCCTGCGCAGGCGCAGTACACCGGTAGTGTAAATAACCACCAAGGACCATGCCTTATATGGCATACGGTTTTTGTTTCAGAGTTATTTCCCCACGTTGCCATGTAAGAGTGCTTCCATGTCTTATCACAAAACGAAGTTATTGCTTAGGGTTTCCCTAAAAATGAACAGATCACTTCAGTAGGAGTGAGTTTCCAACATAGGCGGCGGTCGAGTCACGCGTGATAGGTCACGTGACGGTATGACCTCGACTCTTGTATAGCTTGGGTTATAGGTCAATGCCGTTCTTTTTTAGGGGGTTGCTTCCCCTTTGGGGTGAAGCGTAGTTCAGTGTCCTAGCACTTTAACTGAAGTTAATGCTATCTATGTGAGTTGGTAAGTATATTAATTAAATCAAAATTTATTTTTGAAATTTTATATTCACACACACGGAGACTTAAGAGTCACCAACACACAACACACCATCAACCATTAAAATATGTACAGTTATTCAGGGTGGGATGGGGTGGGCAGTGTAGAATGCATGGATTATGTGGAAAAAAGGAATGTCTTGAGTGCAGATTTGAATGATTCGAGGGACTGTTGTTGATGGAGGGGGAGAGGTAGTGTGTTCCATTGGCTAGGTGCTTGGAAAGAAAATGAGCGTTGACCTGCTGTTTTGAGTTTGGTGTGGGGGATGTTGAGCTTGAGGGAGTCGGCAGATGATCTGAGTGCTCGTGAAGGGACATAGAGAGAGACAGAGTCGGAGAGATAGGCAAGGGCGAGACCATGGAGGCATTTGTAGGTGAGAGTGTTGATTTTGTATGTGATACGGGCAGGAACGGGCAACCAGTGGAGCTGATTTAGGAGGGGGGTGATATGATCTCCCTTTTTCTTTCGTAAGACAAGACGGGCAGAGCTATTTTGAATGCGTTGGAGACGAGAGATAGAAGAAGAGGGAAGACCCGCCAAGAGAGAGTTACAATAGTCAAGACATTTGAATACAGTTTGCGTTTTGACAGTTAAAGGCACACTCCTTCCAGTGGGCTCACCATCTCAGATCTCCTTGCTGTCTAAACAGTGGGCTCACCATCTCAGATCTCCTTGCTGTCTAAACAGTGGGCTCACCATCTCAGATCTCCTTGCTGTCTAAACAGTGGGCTCACCATCTCAGATCTCCTTGCTGTCTAAACAGTGGGCTCACCATCTCAGATCTCCTTGCTGTCTAAACAGTGGGCTCACCATCTCAGATCTCCTTGCTGTCTAAACAGTGGGCTCACCATCTCAGATCTCCTTGCTGTCTAAACAGTGGGCTCACCATCTCAGATCTCCTTGCTGTCTAAACAGTGTGACTCACCACCTCAGATCTTGCTGTCTAAACAGCTTGGCTCACCATCTCAGATCTGGCCAGGCTTTGACAGGAGATAGGACCATTCCTCCACTTGGTCAAATACCAAAAACCAACACTCTGACTGATCTCTGTAGAGAGTTGGGATTTTTGGATGAATGAATTTCTAACAAGTCGCGTAAGGCAAAATTACTACATTTAGTCAAGCTGTGGAACTCACAGAATGAAATTGAACGCACTGCATTTTTTCACAATGACCGTAGTCCGCCGCTAGTGCAAAAGGCAGTGAAAGTGACGAGCCTGTTCAGCGCGGTAGCGGTTGCGCTGTGCTGCATAGCACGCTTTACTGTACCTCTCTTCGTTTTAACTTTCTGAGCGTGTTTTTAATCCAAACATATCATATCTATATGTTTTTGGAATCAGGAACCGACAAGGAATAAGATGAAATTGTTTTTAAAACGATTTCGGAAATTTAATTTTGATCATAATTTTTATATTTTTAATTTTCAGAGCTTGTTTTAAATCGGAATATAACATATTTATATGTTTTTGGAATCAGAACATGATGAAGAATAAAATAAAAGTAATTTTGGATCGTTTTATAAAAAAATAATTTTAATTACAATTTTTAGATTTTTAATGACCAAAGTCATTAATTAATTTTTCAGCCTCCATGCTGAAATGCAATACCGAAGTCCGGCCTTTGTTGAAGATTGCTTGGCCAAAATTTCAATCAATTTGATTGAAAAATGAAGGTGTGACAGTGCCGCCTCAACTTTTACAAAAAGCCGGATATGACGTCATTAAAGACATTTATCGAACAAATGAAAAAAAACGTCTGGGGATTTCATACCCAGGAACCCTCATGTAAAATTTCATAAAGATCGGTCCAGTAGTTTAGTCTGAATCGCTCTACACACACACACGCACAGACACACACACGCACATACACCACGACCCTCGTCTCGATTCCCCCTCTATGTTAAAACATTTAGTCATAACTTGACTAAATGTAAAAAAAAGACTGGCCAGATATGAGATGGTGAGAACTTGTTTAGACAGCAAGGAAACTACCTTTAATCCCAATTATTAACTCCTGGACATTGTGTGAACAGGGAATGCAACCCGATGTTTGAGGGCAACATGCAGCACGACGCCCAGGAGTTGTTGCGCTGCTTGCTGTGCTACCTGGAGGACTCGGAGCGGGAGCTGCACACAGACTACGCCGGAGTCCTCGCCCTCGACCCAGCCCTCCTCAAAACACCTGGGAAAACACCTGACGCTCACAAACAGGTGAGTGGTAGTGTTGGAGGTTCCTCCACTGAAGCGTGGGAGTGGTGGAGACACAGTGATGTCCCCTTGTTAAAAACAGAGGATTCGCCTTTTTCAGACCTACAAATTGACAGACATCATGAACAGAAAGTCTGAGAATGCAGGATCTCAAAAAAGGGGGAGGTCTTAAATTAATGGGGGGTGGTGTCATTAAAGATGGTTTCCGTTGTACATGTACCACAACATGGATGAGAAAATCCGGCCTGGAAAGAGAAAGTTTGAAAAGGGTAGGTCTCTCTGACCTGACCCACATGCAAGATCTTCTAAAAGCAGAAACATGTCAGGTCATGTCCTACACATGCAAGCAGATATTTATTAGCTATTTCTAGTGAACTTTAAGACCATTTACCTTTACCATTATGTTATCAGTGACTGTGCATACATTTTCTGTCTTTCGCTCGGTTCTGTAGAACCCCCCCCTAGAAAATCAAAACTATGTGTTTGACGAGCACAGGTTATCTATCAGTTTCTTCTGTGCTATTTAAAGCACTTGTGTCAGGATAAGCATGAACAGGTGATTTGAAAAAAACTTTCTTGTTGAGATTTTTTATTTAATATGACTGGTTTTTTTTTCCAGTGTCGCAATCCAATCATGGAAAATTTCCTCTCAGCCGGAAAAATGAAGGGTCGTCGAGGAAAATCTGTCGTCTCAGCGCTCAAGTTCGAGGAGCCATCAGAATCTTCACAGTCAGCACACAAGACGTCCAGCTTGGCTTCTGGGTCAAAGAGAGGAAACCCCGCGGCCAATCTGGCCGATCTGCTGGGCGACAGTGACAGGGAGATCAAAGAGGAGAGTTCATTAAGCACGGCCAAGCAGACCAAGAAGGGGAGGTTTCGCCACGCAAAGCTAAGAAAGGTTTCTGAAGCAGAAAACGGTGATGAGGTTGATGGGATGTCTATGCAGATGGAATCACAGTCATCATCCAACTCAGCGTTATCTGACGGCCGGAAGAACGGTGCACAAGAAGAGGAGCAGGTTGAAAAACCAGAGGCTAAAAACACGCGTCGGTCGGCAAGGCGAACGGCTGTCAACGGACGATCCAGCGTGTGCCCTGTTTCACAACTTACAACAAAGGGTGGTGCAAGATCTAAGAGGCAAGGCAAAGTTGCAGAAACGAACGGCAAAGGTGATGAGAAACTGTACTCAGATGTTTTAAAAGAAATGGACACGTCTTCCGAAATGAAAGAAAACGGTGATCACGAGGCACCAGGAAAATTCCAGCCAACGATCCTGTCCATGTTCGGCAAGACGGCAGGCAGGCCGTGCAAACGCCTGGGAATGAGAGGCCGCATCATTCGCAAAGACGAGACCAGCCCCACAGCTCTTCCTGTCTCCAATGTTTCGCCAGAAACGGCAGAGCTTCGCAGATCACCGAGGAAATCCAGCAACGCTAGGCCAGCTACCATGGCACTGGCAGCATCGCCACGAAAACAAGCCGGGGTCATGACCTCTCCCACATCACCAGCCAGGCCCGATGAGTTCCCAGCCAATGTTGTCAACGGCGATGAGGGCACTGCATTTGACCCAGGTGTAACTTCCACGGACATTGTTGCCGCATCTCCGATAACTGCTCACCTGTGGGACACGGCTTGTCTGGAGTCGCCCAAACACTGTTTCAATGCCAAGGCCTGCAACGGAAGGTTGTCTCCAAGTCCAATAGAAATATCGGATGATGAATCAGTGGAAATGGACCCTCGGGAACAGGAAAAGCTTCCATGTAAGCTTCCTGGTCTTATACCAGCCGGGAACGGCGACAACAAGCCAGACCCTATCAGCGTGAAAGTGCAAAGTACCTCCTCACCCAGTCAAACAGAATCCCTGAAAATAAAACCTGAAAACTTCTCTCCAGTCAAATTCCGGTCAGCGAGAGCATCCCCCACCAAAGCCTGTCTGTCGTCACCGACCAAGTCGTCTTTGTTGACAAAGACCAGAGGAATGGCTTCACCTGCGAAATCAGAGACCCTGTCACCCTCCTTGCTCAATGGTCACTCGAAGGACGCTCAGTCGTCAAAGCTGATGGTCAAACTGGAGAAGTGTGACCACCTGTGTAACTCTCCCACCATCTCCGCTTCTGCCGCCATGAAAGCTCTCAAAGGTTGGTACATATCTACAATACACTCATTTGTTTGGTCATTTTTTAAATTTATTTTATTTTCCGGCGAAACTGGACAGACACTTAAAAAACGTTTCTATGGCCACAGGCACAACATCAAACACTACAAAGATCATGCAGGACACACGGACAGTGCATCAAAATATACACGAGAAGATACAATGGTCGCTAAACATTTTAATCTCCCTGGACATACACTAGCAGACATGCAATGCACAGCCATAGAAAAAATCCATGCAGAAGACATTGCTTTGAGAAAAAGAAGAGAAAGGTTCTGGAGACATCAGCTGCAGACCAATTTCCCTGACGGACTTAATGTGTTTGACTAATTGACTGTTGCTACCCTCTGTATTTGTTATTGCGAGGCTGTTCGCGGATATAATGTTTGGATATTTTTCTATAATTATCCCTTTGTTGTTCGCAGCAGAGTACACAACGTCTTTTGACGCTATCAACAAGATAAACAGTGTCCTATGGCTATAAACTTATCAGCCTTGTAACATGTTAGCTCCCTGGATCGCATTCAACACCTGGAAGTATGTGTGTGTGTGCGTGTGGGAGTGAGTGTGCTCAAGTGTATGTGCTTGCAAACATATGACGTTTTACCTTTACTGCTTACTTTAGAGAGAGAGAGAGAGAGAGAGAAAGAGAGAGATAGAGAGAGAGAGAGAGAGAGAGAGAACAATAGCAAATTTGCACGTGTTTTATCTATTTTTAGAATGACGTCATTTGTATTCTTACGTAATTTCCTTTCTGTTTTTACGTCATCGTTTGTTTTGATTCCATTACATGATTACTGAAGAAGGAGTTTTCACTCCGAAATATTTATTTCATTTTGGTGTTTGGGTGTTATTTTTTATTCTTAAATTTATTTTTTTACAAAAAACCCATCAACACAAGAAAACAGTTACTTCAGCCGTCAGCAAAGTTGTACGTTAGTCTGCTACTGCTAGTCTTTTCTGTAGGCCAAATTTCTGTCTGAAACAAGAACTGCTTCGTTTGTTATATGAAGTCTTATATCCCCTCGTATCTCCAGACTCGGACTCAAGGCGCAGGGATCTATTTATGCCGTGTGAGATGGAATTGTTTACACAATACATCACGCATTCACATCGACCAGCAGATCGCAGCCATTTCGGCGCATATCCTACTTTTCACGGCCTATTATTCCAAGTCACACGGGTATTTTGGTGGACATTTTTTTTATCTATGCCTATACAATTTTGCCAGGAAAGACCCTTTTGTCAATCGTGGGATCTTTAACGTGCACATCCCAATGTAGTGTACACGAAGGGACCTCGGTTTTTCGTCTCATCCGAAAGACTAGCACTTGAACCCACCACCTAGGTTAGGAAAGGGGGGAGAAAATTGCTAACGCCCTGACCCAGGGTTGAACTCGCAACCTCTCGCTTCCGAGCGCAAGTGCGTTACCACTCGGCCACCCAGTCCTGATGCTGTAGGATTTTTGATATTAATGAAAGTGTAGTTGTAGTGATAAAAATCGTGTGATTTGTTGTTTTGGATACAGAGGACCCTCCCTGTTAGGACCTCCACGGTATTTCTTTCTTTATTTGGTGTTTAACGTCGTTTTCAACCGTTCAAGGTTATATCGCGACGGACAGACCTGTTTACCCTTACGATTTTGGCGTAATTTATTACGATTTTCTGCAAAAAATACGCCATTCCGCTATCCGTGTCAAGACTACGATTTTCATAAATAAAAAAAAAGTTAAAAAAATAAAAAAATAAAAATTTTTTTTTTTTTTTTTAATCAATTCACATGTTTGGCATTGTTTTTTCAATGGCAAAATGGGGTGAAAAAGCACAGGACTGACCAGAGATCATGTCTTGTCTGATAAGACGCTGGAGAGCCTTATTCTAGTGGTGAAGTCTCGCCCTCACTCATTCGGCAAGCGCAAGTACAGTAGAGAAGCGCTTGACACACTGAAAAAAGCCTACTACGAGCAAAAGAAAAAGAATCAGTGATGCATGTGCTTTTGATGTGATCTTCGTTGAAATTATGATGACTACAAAAACTGACTGATGTGTTTGGTTTGTGAATGATGGATATATATGTGCATGATTGCGTTTCGCAGTCACAGTTGTCATGTGCGTTGTAATTGGCGACGAATGCTGGATGATTACTATTTTTGTGCCAGGATTACTATTTTTGGGGCTGAGCATTACTCCAAAACACTTATGGGGGTAAACAGGTCTGCGACGGACCTCCACGGTATTTCTTTCTTTATTTGGTGTTTAACGTAGTTTTCAACCGTTCAAGGTTATATCGCGACGGATCTCCACGGTATTTCTTTCTTTATTTGGTGTTTAACGTAGTTTTCAACCGTTCAAGGTTATATCGCAACGGACCTCCACGGTATTTCTTTCTTTATTTGGTGTTTAACGTCGTTTTCAACCGTTCAAGGTTATATCGCGACGGACCTCCACGGTATTTCTTTCTTTATTTGGTGTTTAACGTCGTTTTCAACCGTTCAAGGTTATATCGCGACGGATCTCCACGGTATTTCTTTCTTTATTCGGTGTTTAACGTCGTTTTCAACCGTTCAAGGTTATATCGCGACGGACCTCCACAGTATTTCTTTCTTTATTTGGTGTTTAACATCGTTTTCAACCGTTCAAGGTTATATCGCGACGGACCTCCACAGTATTTCTTTCTTTATTTGGTGTTTAACGTCGTTTTCAACCGTTCAAGGTTATATCGCGACGGACCTCCACGGTATTTCTTTCTTTATTTGGTGTTTAACGTCGTTTTCAACCGTTCAAGGTTATATCGCGACGGACCTGTACGGTATTTCTTTCTTTATTTGGTGTTTAACGTCGTTTTCAACCGTTCAAGGTTATATCGCGACGGATCTCCACGGTATTTCTTTCTTTATTTGGTGTTTAACGTCGTTTTCAACCGTTCAAGGTTATATCGCGACGGACCTCCACGGTATTTCTTTCTTTATTTGGTGTTTAACGTCGTTTTTAACCGTTCAAGGTTATATCGCGACGGACCTCCACGGTATTTCTTTCTTTATTTGGTGTTTAACGTCGTTTTCAACCGTTCAAGGTTATATCGCGACGGACCTCCACGGTATTTCTTTCTTTATTTGGTGTTTAACGTCGTTTTCAACCGTTCAAGGTTATATCGCGACGGACCTCCACGGTATTTCTTTCTTTATTTGGTGTTTAACGTCGTTTTCAACCGTTCAAGGTTATATCGCGACGGACCTCCACGGTATTTCTTTCTTTATTTGGTGTTTAACGTCGTTTTCAACCGTTCAAGGTTATATCGCGACGGACCTGTACGGTATTTCTTTCTGTATTTGGTGTTTAACGTCGTTTTCAACCGTTCAAGGTTATAATCGCGACGGACCTCCACGGTATTTCTTTCTTTATTTGGTGTTTAACGTCGTTTTCAACCGTTCAAGGTTATATCGCGACGGACCTCCACAGTATTTCTTTCTTTATTTGGTGTTTAACGTCGTTTTCAACCGTTCAAGGTTATATCGCGACGGACCTCCACGGTATTTCTTTCTTTATTTGGTGTTTAACGTCGTTTTCAACCGTTCAAGGTTATATCGCGACGGACCTCCACGGTATTTCTTTCTTTATTTGGTGTTTAACGTCGTTTTCAACCGTTCAAGGTTATATCGCGACGGACCTCCACGGTATTTCTTTCTTTATTTGGTGTTTAACGTCGTTTTCAACCGTTCAAGGTTATATCGCGACGAACCTCCACGGTATTTCTTTCTTTATTTGGTGTTTAACGTCGTTTTCAACCGTTCAAGGTTATATCGCGACGGACCTCCACGGTATTTCTTTCTTTATTTGGTGTTTAACGTCGTTTTCAACTGTTCAAGGTTATATCGCGACGGACCTCCACGGTATTTCTTTCTTTATTTGGTGTTTAACGTCGTTTTCAACCGTTCAAGGTTATATCGCGACGGACCTCCACGGTATTTCTTTCTTTATTGAGTCACTTGAGAAAAAGTGACTCTATGTAATCGGTCAGTGTTAGTCTGTCCGGCCGGCCGGCCGTCCGTAGACACCACCTTAACGTTGGACTTTTCTCGGAAACTATCAAAGCGATCGGGCTCATATTTTGTTTAGTCGTGACCTCCAATGACCTCTACACTTTAACGATGGTTTCGTTGACCTTTGACCTTTTTCAAGGTCACAGGTCAGCGTCAAAGGAAAAATTAGACATTTTATATCTTTGACAAAGTTCATCGGATGTGATTGAAACTTTGTAGGATTATTCTTTACATCAAAGTATTTACATCTGTAGCCTTTTACGAACGTTATCAGAAAAACAAGGGAGATAACTAGCCTTTTCTGTTCGGCAACACACAACTTAACGTTGGGCTTTTCTCAGAAACTATAAAAGTGACCGGGCTCAAATTTTATGTGAACGTGACTCATTGTGTTGTGAATAGCAATTTCTTCCTGTCCATCTGATGCCTCATATAATATTCAGAACTGCGAAAGTGACTCGATCGAGCGTTTGCTCTTCTTGTTTGGTGTTTAACGTCGTTTTCAACCATTCAAGGTTATATCGCGACGGACCTCCACGGTATTTCTTTCTTTATTTGGTGTTTAACGTCGTTTTCAACCGTTCAAGGTTATATCGCGACGGACCTCCACGGTATTTCTTTCTTTCTTTGGTGTTTAACGTCGTTTTCAACCGTTCAAGGTTATATCGCGACGGACCTCCACGGTATTTCTTTCTTTATTTGGTGTTTAACGTCGTTTTCAACCGTTCAAGGTTATATCGCGACGGACCTCCACGGTATTTCTTTCTTTATTTGGTGTTTAACGTCGTTTTCAACCGTTCAAGGTTATATCGCGACGGACCTTTACGGTATTTCTTTCTTTATTTGGTGTTTAACGTCGTTTTCAACCGTTCAAGGTTATAATCGCGACGGACCTCCACGGTATTTCTTTCTTTATTTGGTGTTTAACGTCGTTTTCAACCGTTCAAGGTTATATCGCGACGGACCTCCACGGTATTTCTTTCTTTATTTGGTGTTTAACGTCGTTTTCAACCGTTCAAGGTTATATCGCGACGGACCTCCACGGTATTTCTTTCTTTATTTGGTGTTTAACGTCGTTTTCAACCGTTCAAGGTTATATCGCGACGGACCTCCACGGTATTTCTTTCTTTATTTGGTGTTTAACGTCGTTTTCAACCGTTCAAGGTTATATCGCGACGGACCTCCACGGTATTTCTTTCTTTATTTGGTGTTTAACGTCGTTTTCAACCGTTCAAGGTTATATCGCGACGGACCTCCACGGTATTTCTTTCTTTATTTGGTGTTTAACGTCGTTTTCAACCGTTCAAGGTTATATCGCGACGGACCTCCACGGTATTTCTTTCTTTATTTGGTGTTTAACGTCGTTTTCAACCGTTCAAGGTTATATCGCGACGGATCTCCACGGTATTTCTTTCTTTATTTGGTGTTTAACGTCGTTTTCAACCGTTCAAGGTTATATCGCGACGGACCTCAACGGTATTAATGGAGTTGAAGTGATAAAACCTGAGTTAAACAACTACAGTGCTAACATAGATGTAACTGTAAGAATCAATTTCTGCGTTCCAGGCCCATCCAGCTCCAGCACGTGCAGGAAGATGAGTTTTGGAGGAGACGAGGAAGATGCAGGGGGCAACGATCAGGACAGCGATGAAGACGAGATCAGTCTGGGCACCAAGTCCTCCTTCAAGTCCGTCCCACTCAAGTCTGTCTGTGTCAAGGTGAGCTGAGCCGACTTGCGTGGCAGTATAGTTTGATGAAACTTTGTTAAGCATGTCTATTCCTGTGCATAATGGCATAGATGTGGATGTGGGAATGAATTTGAGAAAATGTTACATTAAACACTATTTGCTACGCTGAAAATTCAAAAACAGTCTAAATTGCTTTTCTTGAGGCTTCACAATCACAAGAGTTGGCAGGTCTGAACCTACTGTGGCCCCAAACTACTAAACTCCCTTACTTACTGTGTATTGAACGAGGCAATAAATGATGCCCTTTCCTCCTCCATAGGTGGAGAAGTGCGACATGGTGTGCAGCAGTCCAGAGAAGTCGGTCAGCGCTCGCTTTGCCACCACCTGCCTGGCTCGACAGCGAGCGCAACGCTTCAACATCATGGAGAAACTCTTCCAGGGGACCATGATGATGCGCACCAAGTGTCTCGAGTGTGAGCGCTGCACCGAGCGCAAGGAGAGCTTTCAGGACGTCAGTGTGCCGCTCAAGTCTGGTGGCAGTGCCGATAGCGACTCTGATACTGGTGAGTGGAGATAATGGGCGGGGGAGGGTGTGGGGGATGGGGGAGGGGGTGTGAGAGATGCACGGAAAGCAAGGAGAGCATTCAGGATGTCAGTGTTCCTCTCTAATCTGAGGGCAGTGCTGATAGCGACTCTGATACTGGTGAGTTTGGAGGGGAACGTATGTGAGAGATGATTGTGAGAGGTGCACGAAACACAAGGAGAGCGTCAGTGACAGTGTGCCAGTTCAGTGGAACCCCGGATTGCAGACTCCCTCCCTGTTTTCTCAAATACCTGTTCATAACCTTTGTAAATTTACCCCCATTTTAAGACTGAGTGATCCCTCCTTTATGAGACTGGTTTTTACATTTAGTCAAGTTTTGACTAAATGTTTTAACATAGAGCGGGGAATCGAGACAAGGGTCGTGGTGTGTGTGTGTGTGTGTGTGTGTGTGTGTGTGTGTAGAGCGATTCAGAGTAAACTACTGGACCGATCTTCATCAGATTTTTCATGAGAGTTCCTGGGTATGATATCCCCAGACGGTTTTTTCATTTTTTCGATAAATGTCTTTGATGACGTCATATCCGGCATTTTGTAAAAGTTGAGGCGGCACTGCCACACCCTCATTTTTCAATCAAATTGATTGAAATTTTGGCCAAGCAATCTTCGATGAAGGCCGGACTTTGGTATTGTATTTCAGCTTGGAGGCTTAAAAATTAAGTAATGACTTTGGTCATTAAAAATTTGAAAAGTGTAATTAAAATTTATTTTTATAAAACGATCTAAATTTACGTTTATGGTATTCTTCATCATTTTCTGATCCCAAAAACATATAAATATGTTATATTCGTATTAAAAACAAGCTCTGAAAATTAAAAATATAAAAATTATGATTAAAATTAAATTTCCGAAATCAATTTAAAAACAATTTCATCTTATTCCTTGTCCATTCCTGATTCCAAAAACATATAGATATGATATGTTTGGAATTAAAAACACGTTCAAAGAGTTAAAAAGAATAGAGATATAGAAAAGCGGGCTATCCTCCTCAGCGCAACCGCTCCCGCGCTTTTCTGGATTGTTAATTTCACTGCCTTTGCCACGAGCAGTGGACAGACGATGCTACGAGTGTACGGTCTTGCAGAAAAAATGCAATGCGTTCAATTTTATTCTGTGAGTTCGACTGAGCTTGACTAAATGTTGTATCTTCGCCTTACGCGACTTGTTGTTTGATTATTGTTGGGGTTGTGAAAGGGGGCTGTACTTAACTCATTTTGACACTGTTGAAATGAAGGAAGGGGGTTGAGGTAGTGTGATGATTTGTTACAGTTGAAGTGTCAGACCATGGTAATACTGAGTTGTATGACATTTATTTGCTGTTGACAATCCTCCCTGACTGGGGGGTTGGTTGGTTGGTTTTTGGGGTTTAATGTCTCTTCAGCAGACCTGACTGGGGGGGATGAAAATGCATAACTTTAAAAAAAAAATCAAACATGGGCAAACATTTCCAATTCTATTGCAATTTGGGGGGGGGGGGGGTGGAGAGAGAAGAGTCTAGTCAGCAATAAAACTTGGTTATTCTGCTGTGTAGACGAGGAGAAAGACCCGTGCTTGCTGCGACTGATGCACGCGTTTACTGACGTGGAGCGGCTGCGTGAGGACAACAAGTATTACTGCGAGCAGTGTCAGCGCTACGTGGAGGCCGAGCGCTCGCTTCACTACCAGGCTCTGCCAAACATCCTCACCGTGCATCTCAAGCGATTCAGCGCAACCGGGTAACTATCAAGAAAAGATAAAATAAGATTTCATGTAGTCCAGTGAGGTTACCCCCATGGAAATTTGGGCTGCTTTCTCACGAGGTAACTCAACGCTTGACGCCTTGTTTTTATGGTTTCTTCTTCTTTTTCTTCTGCGTTCATGGGCTGAAACTGCCACGTATACTCGTGGTGTTTTTGTTTTCTTTTGCCATGCCATTTCGGCAGCCATACGCCTCATTTGGGGGATGCATGCAGGGTATTTTCGTGTTTCTAACCCACGGAACTCTGACATGGATTACAGGATCTTTTCCGTGCGCACTTGGTCTTTTGCTTGCGTGTACGCACTAAGGGGGATACGGCACTAGCCGGTCTGCACATAAGTTGTCCTTGGAGAGAGGACAATTCTCCAACCATAACCCACCAGGCACGACCGGTATTCGAACCCACCACCTTCCGTTTGGGATGCCGGCGTCTTATCCACTAGGCCACTGCACCAGTCGTTTTTATCAATCAATTAATCAATCAATCAATCAATCAATATGAGGCTTATAGCGCGCGTATTCCGTGGGTACAGTTCTAAGCGCAGGGATTTTTTTTTATTTTTTTTTTTATTTTAATTTTATGCAATTTATATCGCGCACATATTCAAGGCGCAGGGATTTATTTATGCCGTGTGAGATGGAATTTTATTTTACACAATACATCACGCATTCACATCGGCCAGCAGATCGCAGCCATTTCGGCGCATATCCTACTTTTCACGGCCTATTATTCCAAGTCACACGGGTATTTTGGTGGACATTTTTTATCTATGCCTATACAATTTTGCCAGGAAAGACCCTTTTGTCAATCGGGGGATCTTTAACGTGCACACCCCAATGTAGTGTACACGAAGGGACCTCGGTTTTTCGTCTCATCCGAAAGACTAGCACTTGAACCCACCACCTAGGTTAGGAAAGGGGGGAGAAAATTGCTAACGCCCTGACCCAGGGTCGAACTCGCAACCTCTCGCTTCCGAGCGCAAGTGCGTTACCACTCGGCCACCCAGTCCTCCTATGGTTTGGAACCACGCCTGTCACCTGCAATTGCCATCAGATTCTGCTTTTGTGTCCAGCATTACAAAATGTCTATCGTAGAGTCTACCTCGTTCTTTATTCAACTTACTGAGATCATTTGTTACTTTATTTTCTCTCCACCCAATTTTTTATAAGATCCCAAGTTGACAGCGAAAGTTTCAAAGCTTGGAAACATCAATACACGCATGCAGGAAAAAGAAGCAAAAATGGGTAGCCCGAATTTCCCATGAAAAAAAGTTATAAATGTTGTTGTTTGTCTGTGTGTAGTTGTTGTGATGACCCTGGACTCATTTGTTATGGTGACTTGTGTTCAGGATGTTTGGGTGCCTGTCCAAGATCAACGACCACGTGGCAGTGCCCTTGACCTTGTCATGTCTACGCTACAATTGTCCCAAGCCGTGCGTGCGCCCCGATCACAGGTATGCAAGCTTTAGGGCTCACCTGAGTAATCATTGAGTCATAGTATTGAGTAGTATTTTTCTGTAGGAACTAATGGGCGGTTGAGGGTTGGTGATTTTTCTGTAGGGACTAATGGGCGGTTGAGGGTTGGTGATTTTTCTGTAGGGACTAATGGGCGGTTGAGGGTTGGTGATTTTTCTGTAGGGACTAATGGGCGGTTGAGGGTTGGTGATTTTTCTGTAGGGACTACTGGGCGGTTGAGGGTTGGTGATTTTTCTGTAGGGACTAATGGGCGGTTGAGGGTTGGTGATTTTTCTGTAGGGACTAATGGGCGGTTGAGGGTTGGTGATTTTTCTGTAGGGACTAATGGGCGGTTGAGGGTTGGTGATTTTTCTGTAGGGACTAATGGGCGGTTGAGGGTTGGTGATTTTTCTGTAGGGACTAATGGGCGGTTGAGGGTTGGTGATTTTTCTGTAGGGACTAATGGGCGGTTGAGGGTTGGTGATTTTTCTGTAGGAACTACTGGGCGGTTGAGGGTTGGTGATTTTTCTGTAGGGACTAATGGGCGGTTGAGGGTTGGTGATTTTTCTGTAGGGACTAATGGGCGGTTGAGGGTTGGTGATTTTTCTGTAGGAACTACTGGGCGGTTGAGGGTTGGTGATTTTTCTGTAGGGACTAATGGGCGGTTGAGGGTTGGCGATTTTTCTGTAGGGACTAATGGGCGGTTGAGGGTTGGTGATTTTTCCTTCCTTGATCTGTTTGTTTGTTTGTTTCGTTCATGGGCTGAAACTCCCACGGCTTTTACATGTATGACTGTTTTTACCCCGCCATTTAGGCAGCCATACGCCTCATTTGGGGGAAGTATGCTAGGTATTTTCATGTTTCTATAACCCACCGAACTCTGACATGGATTACAGGATCTTTTACGTGCGCACTTGGTCTTGTGCTTTCGTGTACACATGAAGGGGGATAAGGCGCTAGCAGGTCTGTTCATTAGTTGACCTGGGAGATCGGAAAAAAATCTCCACCCTTAACCCACCAGGTGACCAGATTTGAACTCACAACCTTCTGATTAGGAGGCCGATGTCTTATCCACTAGGCTACTGCGCCCGTCCCTTGGTGTGTACTTCCATCCCTTGGTGTGTACTTTGTGCAGGCAAACAGTTTGCTGATCAGCATGCATTTGTTAAACATCTACCTTCACTGTGCATCCTGGGTCTTGGGTGACCCAGAGACTGACAAGAGTGTCTGTATCTCCAGTATCGGCGTTAACCGGTAATTACCAGTATTTTACCGGTTGAAATGAGAAAATACCTGAACAAAATTGGCTGCCTGTATGACCTTCCGGTTGATTTTTAGAACCACCGAGTTTTTTTCGCTGGTAAAACAATAAAAGCAGTACTCTGAGTTGGACTCTATCTGGTTCCAATGACCAGCCTATCGTTTTTTTCTGGACTGTTTGCATCATAAAAGTTTGCGTACCAGTTTGAAAAATACTAGCGCCATCACTGATCTCTAAAACTATTGAGAGTTTTTTTTATTGAGACTTCATGTAATCCTTAAAGCCATATGTACTCGATGACTATACACGCTAATTGCTTTACCAACAGCTGGAGACATGCTAAATTAAGTTCCCTGCAAAATATTGTGGTCTAGGACCCCTTCAATGTTGAGATATGTTAATTTTCATTTTGATCTGGATCGTCCTATTTATAGATTTGCCAACAGAGGTAGCGTTGACGCAAGGGAAATAACTCCGCGTCTTTGTTTACATCCAAAGTTTTTGAGACTCTAAAACAAGCTGTAATGCATGTATATGGTCCGCGCATGGCGACATATCGTCATTACATGGTCTTATGGTGCGTTTGACATCGATTATGGGCAAACTACACTTTGTAAACACGGGAGCGCGTACATATGCCTTTAAACACCATAGAACCTTCCTATCGACCAATTTTTAAAGGATTATCTTTGTAAGCAAACTAATAAACAATGACATCATTTGAACTTCACAGGACGGATGTTGTGGGTCATGGACGACCCATTTGGATTTAAAGAATGCATTTTACAGTGTTTATCCCTATTCGGATGGCGTGGGTGGTGTACAACCCATACTCTGCACAGAGCAAAGAGGCGAGTTTATCCCCATTTGGATGGCATGGGTGGTGTACGCCCCATACTTTTTACGTTGAATCAGCCCTGAAAGTCAATACAATTGTGTACTAGCCTCTAAAAATGTACAAGCCAGAGAGCAAACTTTACTACTACTTGCCAAACCAACAATTTGTTTCAGCAAGTGTACTCGCATTTAGCGAGTAGATGAACATTTCTACTCGCCAGTTACATGTTTCTACTCGCCATGGCAAGTAAAATACTCGCCACTTTCTGGCCTGTGAATCCTTCTGTAGAAAGTATGGGTCGTACACGACCCACATCATCCGGACTGTGTTGTCCACAGCGTGATCCAGTGAAGGTTAAGGCTATCACTGTCGGATGTACACCTACTGACCACTGTGTTGTCCACAGCGTGATCCAGTGAAGGTTAAGGCTATCACTGTCGGATGTACACCTACTGACCATTGTTTTGTTGCTGCATGCAGGTACACGCTGTTTGCCATCATCACCCACGCCGGCTCCACCATCTCTGCCGGTCACTACCTCTCCTACATCAAAGTCATGCCCAACGCTCTCCCCTTCGACACCCTCTCCAACTACCTCAACACCACGCCCAACAAGAAATCCACCACGCTCTCCGACGGAGAAGAAACACCAACAAAATCATCAGTGAAATCCCAGTGTGAGGTAGCAAGTTCCAGTCTGACCGATTCTGCTCAGGTGGGTATGTCGCCCGGTGGGGATTCTCACACGAGGAGAACCCGTTCTGATTCCGTCTCAGATAAATGGGATTATGTCGGTGAAAAAGGAGATGCACGCTCAAGTTTTGATTCTCCGAAAGAGCAGAGAAGGAATTCTCCTCAGAAAAGGACAAGACATGGTATGTCGAATGGTGACAAAGCCAGTGCGAAAAATTCAGACATGGACACTTCGGACTATCACTGGCTAGAGTGTGACGATGAGACGATTCGAATTTTGTCGGAGACAGAGTTTAATGAACGACTGACGGAGAAGGAAGGAGCACTGAGGGGCACTCCTTACGTTCTCTTCTATCGCCGTCTGGACACTCTGGGAGCTAAGTAAAGAGTGGGGGTCAAAAGTCAAACATGAAATGTCTGGCCTTTGTTGGGTGTTTTTGTCTGTGGGAGTTGAGCATTTTGTTTTTTCCATCTTAGCGTACGTTTGTCTAGTCTTCTTAATCTGTTTCTAGTAAAGCACAAAGGGCTCTCTATTAGTCTTTTACGGATGGACATTCATGATGCATTCTTTTTACATTTACTTAGTCAAGTTTTGACTAAATGTTTTAACATAGAGGGGGAATCGAGACGAGGGTCGTGGTGTATGTGTGTGTGTGTGTGTCTGTGTCTGTCTGTGCGTGTGTGTATGTAGAGCGATTCAGACCAAACTACTGGACCGATCTTTATGAAATTTGACATGAGAGTTCCTGGGAATGATATCCCCGGACATTTTTTTCATTTTTTCGATAAATACTTTTGATGACGTCATATCCGGCTTCTTTGTAAAAGTTGAGGCGGCACTGTCACACCCTCATTTTTCAATCAAATTGATTGAAATTTTTGTAAAGCAATCTTCGACGAAGGCCGGACTTCGGTATTGCATTTCAGCTTGGTGGCTTAAAAATTAATTAATGACTTTGGTCATTAAAAATCTGAAAATTGTAATTAAAATAATTTTTTATAAAACGACCCAAAATTACCTTTATCTTATTCTTCATCATGTTCTGATTCCAAAAACATATAGATATGTTATATTCGGATTAAAAACAAGCTCTGAAAATTAAAAATATAACAAGAGGCGAAGCCTTCAAGGCTCACGTAAGAAATCGACAAACAGTAACACAAACTCAATCACTCCGTCACACACACACACACACACACACACACACACACACACACACACACACACACACACACACACACACAGAGAAAGAGCATAGGTGAAACTGTGCAAGAAAGCGAGACACTAGATCTAGATCTGTCTGTCTGCATGTAGCCTACTTACAAGGACACGACTGCCAACTAGTCTCGGCGCGCTCAAAATAATAATGACCGAGACTGTCAGTACTTCCTTCGCGTGACGTCTAACCCTCTTACGTCATAATGTGACGTCAATGTAATGTGACGTCTTCAAATGTTAGAGTTTCTACCACAGACATACACACGCACAGACGCACGCACGCACGCACGCACAGACAGACAAAGTTACGATCGCATAGGCTACACTTACGTGAGCCAAAAATTATGATCAAAATTAAATTTCCGAAATCGTTTTAAAAACTATTTCATCTTATTCCTTGTCGGTTCCTGATTCCAAAAACATATAGATATGATATGTTTGGATTAAAAACACGCTCAGAAAGTTAAAACGAAGAGAGGTGCAGTAAAGCGTGCTATGAAGCATAGCGCAATTACCGCTACCGCGCCAAACAGGCCCGTCACTTTCACTCGTTGCATACTAGCGGCGGACTACGTTCAGTTTCATTCTGTGAGTTCCACAGCTTCTGTCTATCTCTCTGTTTATTGTTATGTTTCAGTCAGCACTAAGTATATTTGATTAAGATAAACTTTGAAAATACGACTTGGGGATAGGACTTTTTGAATGATCCCTGCGCCTTGAGTCCGAGTCTGGAGATACGCGCGCGATATAAGACTTCATATAACATGGTAGTTAGTTCTCCCCAAAATGAAGGCAAAATTCTTCCGACTTTTGACCGATGCGATCAACACTTGCAGCAATAGAAATAGCATAACTCAATAGATATGCAAGGTAACTAAACAAAACAAGCTGTTCTGTATCGATAATTGACTTGGCTTTCACCTCGTACGTAACAGTTGCCAAGTCTGAATTTTTTTTTTATAGATTTTTCAATTGGTACCCAAGGTTTTTGTCATGTAAATTTTCTGGTATCCGTATTTGAGCAGCGGTGACATGACCCTTGTAAAAAAAAATCGTTGATCAAAAGTGTCCAGATAGTAGAGAGAGTGCCTTTTTAATGGCATAACAAGATTAAATTAAATGACACGGGAATAAATGCTGTAGTTGGGGTACAAAAGTTGGCTCAATAATAATAAGCAAGAAACGGACATGAGCTGTGTGATAGAATTTGTGATAGAACATGGACAACTTTTTATGCTTTTGTTACTGTTAGGTGTAATTCAGTTTCAGACAGTTTGCTCAACCCCTTTGGGTTTTACATATATTTATTTCGTCTCAGGAAGAAAGGAAGTCGGTAAGAGAGAGATAGTGTCTATGTGTATCTATGGTCGTGTGCATTTGTTGACAAGAACCCTTTTGCTGCTGCTTCAATGGGCAACAAACTGTTCAGTTAACAACAAACTGCTTCAATGGGCAACAAACTGTTCAGTTAACAACAAACTGTTCAGTTAACAACAAAGAAGAAGAAAATCAAAAAGAAACAAACAATATGTGCCGTATTCATGTACACACCAAGGGCACATTGTAAGATGTCGATTCAGGTACATACAGGTGATGCTTTGTGTACAAATATTTCCTGGCAGCGAACAGGTTCAACTAAACGTTTTTTGTCATGATACCCCTAAAAAAATGATGCCAAAAGTCCCGTTTTGACCGCTCTTGCGATCGACACCTGCAGCAGTAGGAATAGCATAGCGCACACAAAATATGCAAGGTAGCTAAACAAAACAATGTGTTCAGGGTAGATAATTGATTTGATTTTTTTCTCATATGTCAAAGTTGCAAAATTTTGCCTACTGTGATTTTTTTGTCGATTTTTCATTTGGCCCTTCCGTTTTTGTCTGGTCGATTTTGAGGGTACCCTTATTTGAGCGGCGGTCACGTGATCCCTGTAGTAGTAATATTTAATCCAAAAGGTGATCCTGATAGCTAAGTAAACGGCCTTAACTAGCATATACATTTCAAATAAAATGACACTGGAATTAATCTTGAATTTGGGTGCGAAATTTGTTACAATAATTTTTTGGCCATGTCAGTGGTCCGGGTCTGATGCATCTGGCGATCATGACATGGTGCAAGTGTTGCAGACATATGTCTCAGTGAGTGGGGATAGGGGAAGTATTTATAAGGTATTGTGTGTATGTTATAAACTCAGAGTGTGTGCGCTTCAAGTATTACTGCATGTACTGTAGTATTTTTGCTAGACTTGTACAAACAGAATCAAAATGATGCGATTTGTCCTGCATGCAACACATGGATTTGAGAGGGAACATTGTCACAGGTTCTGAGCTCCAGCATGTCATCAGAAGATGTTTGGAAACAACTGTCTTGTGGTGTGTTTTTTTAATTAGTTATGGAAATGTTGTTCACCTGAAACAGTGCAGCGTCCACACTTTTTGTAAACAAATTAAAAAAAACATCCACATCAGCACTCATTGTTTTCACCGAGACATGTATGTTAATGATTTGGCTCAACTAGTACGTAACATTGGTTTGCTTCACTAGCACTATTGTTAGGGCTACAACTCTTCTATAGCATTGTCTCAAAACGAAAGTGATAAGAGTTGTCCGTCCCTGCCATAGCCCGCGGCGCTGTCGTTGGGTAGTTCCGGTTGTTTTGTTTACGTCCAAAATGGCTGAACGAGAGAAGAAGATTAGTGGTGGAGGGAAACGTTACTGTGTTTGCTGTTCAAACTACGCGAGTAAAGAAGTTAAAGGGCGGATTGTCATGCGGTTCCATTTTGCAAACACAAACCGGAACTACCTGCCGTTCCAGGGGCGCAACTCTGTCCGACTATCGCGTTAGGCCAAAAAGAAAAATATGTTCTGTTTCCGGTAACTCGACCGACCCTATTTTTAAGCGCCGACCCTAAAGTTTTTTTTCGCTTTTCGCACAAAAAAATAAATAAACAAAAAAATAAAAATATGAAGTCAAGTATACTTTATTTAGTTTCAATATATCTAGGTCAAAAACATGTGCTAAATGATTGTAAATAAACTAAGGAAGCGTTTAAAAACAACAAAAAAACAACGTAAAAAGACGTTAACAAAACTTAAGAAAAAGGTAAAAAAAATAAATAAATAAAAACCGACCGACCGACCCTATTTTTTTCGGCGATGTTACCGGAAACAGACATATTTTTCTTTTTGGCCTTAGGTTGGAGACAGTGCTATAGCCACAATTAAAACCTTCACCAGTGTTATTCTGCAACTTTTTATTATTATTGTTTTCCCTTCAGTTGTCAGTATGTTGTTCTTTGTGTTTGGAGCCTTAGCAGTACATGTATATTTGTTTGTGTTTCTGATGATTGACACAAATATGACTTTATTATTGCCATAAGGCCAAAAAAAAAAAATTGTCTGTTTAGGGTAACCCGACCGACCCTATCGATTTGGCGCCGACCCAAAAACTTTTTTTTGATTTCAAAAAAAAAAAGAAGAAAAAAAGAGGTAAAAATGCTAAAAAGAGACATTTGGCGTTTCTTTCTCTCCCTTTCTCTCTGTTTTATTTATACGTTAGTTTTGAAACATGTATTCATCAAATATAAGAAGTGAATGTTCAGCCAACATAGCATTTACACCAACAAAAAAAAAACAACAAAAAAAAACCTACCTACCTACCGACCCTACTTTTTTTGGTCATGTTACCCTAAACAGACAATTTTTTTTTTTTGGCCTAATGTACAGTATGAATTGAAACATTTCTGTATTGTAGTTTGATTATGTACATTTGTCAAGTCCAGCTTCTTTGCTTGGCTGTGATCTTAGCTGCTTGGTACTGAACTTAGTGAATGATTTGAATAGATGTTGTTCGGAAATAACTGTCAGGTTATTATGGGTTGTGGAACTAGAGTTGCCTTTCCTTGGAAACACTGAGGCAAATAACCACATGTGACATTGTGTCTGCCACGGCGTGCCAAGTGACGCAGTGGTAAGACGTCGGCCTCCTAATCGGGAGGTCGTGAGTTCGAATCCCGGTCGCTGCCGCCTGGTGGGTTAAGTAAGTGTGGAGATTTTTCCGATCTCCCTGGTCAACTTATGGACAGACCTGCTAGTGACTTATCCCCCTTACTGTGTACACGCAAGCACAAGACCAAGTGCACACGGAAAAGATCCTGTAATCCATGTCGCAGTTCGGTGGGTAATGGAAACACGAACATACCCAGCATGCCTACCCAACGAAAGCGGAGTGAAGCTGACTATGCTCTCAGAGTATAGTGTGGGGAACCATAATGGGCAAAAAATCTCACACGTCACCAGAATTTCTGGAACGCTGAAGAAGAAGAACAAGAAGTGTCTGCCAAACACGAGCGAAAAGTGTGTTTTCACATGTAGTAGAGGATCGGTCATGAATAGCAATATCAGCTGAAGAGACAATGAAAGAAAAGAACCAACCAACCAACAACATATAGTCGACTATCTCTGCACTGAGGCATGCAGTCATCAGCATAGAATAGTCGGCTCTGATGTGCATACTTTTCAACAAAAAGAGCGTAATATTAAGCTATGAAGCGCACTGTGCAGAAAATACACACTGAATTTTCAATGAGATGTTAGTCAATCGCTCAAAATTATTTTCATGTGGGGTTATTTGCCTCCGTATTTCCAAGGAAACGCAACTCTTCCACAACCGATACACTCCTGACAGAGTTATTTCCCAACATGGTCTATCAAGATTTGTTATGGATTATGTTGTTATTCACATGAACCAAATGAGAACAGAAGATGTCTTCCATTATATCTGTGAAGGCCTGATCATGCGTTGAGCTGTTGTTTTGTATCATCACAGTATTTCAAGTTTGATGGATTGGTTTTTGTGTCAAGAGGAAGATTATTAGTTGATTGTTAAGGAAGTACAACAGCAATGTCAAGAGGAAGATTATTAGTTGATTGTTAAGGAAGTACAACAGCAATCCTCAAAGACACGGCAGGACTCTCTGGTAATGCCTACTGTCAAATTAATTTTTTTTGCGAAGACATTTGTGTATGTACATAACCATATGATATAAAAGTTGTGTAGCCTCACCTTGTCTTTGTGGACGATAAGAAGGAGGGTGTGTGTTCTCCAACACTGTAAACTGAAATGTTTTCCCATTTTGAACTTTTTGTAACCAGTTGTGAACACTGTGGGACATGCTGTGTAACTCGACTCACAAATGTAGCACGCATGGTAAACACGAAATAGGTTTCACAGTGTGTGCTCTTTTTGCTACTTTTAACACAACGTTCAAAAGTGTTTATGAAACGTGTGTTCAAAAATGGAACACTTCAGGTTAACTTAGTGTACTCAGCTGGGGTTCAGTAGATTCCATGTTACACCAGTGTTACCAGGATTTTAATTTTCAAACGGACAGTTTCTTCTTCTTCTGCGTTCGTGGGCTGAAACTCCCACGTACACGTGGGTTTTTTTGCACGAGTGGAATTTTACGTGTATGACCGTTTTTTACCCCGCCATCCAGGCAGCCATACGCCGTTTTCGGAGGAAGCATGCTGGGTATTTTCGTGTTTCTATAACCCACCGAACTCTGACATGGATTACAGGATCTTTTTCGTGCGCACTTGGTCTTGTGCTTGCGTGTACACACGAGGGTGTTCGGACACCGAGGAGAGTCTGCACACAAAGTTGACTCTGATAAATAAATCTCTCGCCGAACGTGGGGACGAACTCACGCTGACAGCGGCCAACTGGATACAAATCCAGCGCGCTACCGACTGAGCTACATCCCTGCCCTAAACGGACAGTTTAACATTAAAGTTGATTTAATTAATAAATGTCATGTCCAAAAATGTCCCTGGCATGCCGAGAAAGAATTAGGAATACTTCCACGAATGGGTTGTAAATGTTTAAATTTTTTATTATTTTTTTACATTCATTCCATGAAAACAATATGATTTGTTTTCATGAATTTAATTACGGTAAATACAACAATATCCTTTACAAGAAAAAAGAAGCAAATTTGTACAATATGGTTTGTTGTTGTTGGAATGTTAGTATCATGAATTAACTGCCAGAGTATTAATGAGAACAAATGAAGAAAAGAGTTGTTCTGTTTGTCATTTTATATGCAACACGTGCATAATAATATTGACTGAACATTCAGATCACAAACTGGATCCCCACGCTGTAGAGTGACCGAGTGAGGAGGAAAAAAGACGTGTCCAGGTCGTGAAAGGTCACCACTAGCAAGTGTTGGTGTCTTCTGTCTTAAGTTGTAAAATGAACAGGGGAGGTGAGAGAAGAGTGCTCTTCAGGCATGGGAATTGTCCGCTCTTCAGGCATGGGAATTGTCCGCTCTTCAGGCATGGGAATTGTCCGCTCTTCAGGCATGGGAATTGTCCGCCGAAAAGCAAATTTCCGCCGATTTTGTTTTTATTCCGCCGAAAAAGCAAAAGTGTCCGCCGACCAAATATGTGGGGGAGGCAAAAATGGTTCTCAAAACTGAATTTAATGGCAAACTTGGAGCTCAGATGACACCTAATTGCACAATTTGGGTTCTTTGGAGAAACAGATTTCCGGGGGGGCATGCCCCCGGACCCCCCTACTAAGGCTCAGCGCTTCCCGCTGTCGACTTTGATATTACTTACAAAGTTTCAGCCTTTTTTACTTTTTTAAATTCCCATGCCTGGCTCTTACATGCATGATAATGTTTCCTTTAAAAATATTCAAGTGTTAAAGTTATAAAGACCTCGCCTGTTTCCTTTGTTTTTTTCAGTTGTATGTCAGTGTGTGTTTGTGTGTGTATGTGTGTGTGTGTGTGTATGTGTGTGTATGTGTGTGTGTGTGTGTGTGTGTGTGAATTAGGGGAGTAAGATTTGTGTGTGTTAGGGTAAGGGTTAGAGAGAGAGTGTGTGCGTCAAAAAGCTGTTCAGGGGAAGTAATCATGCATGTGTGTATATTAGTGCGAACGGAGTTGTCTTTCCCTGGTTCACCCTTCAGCAATTAATAATCAAAGCAGGAGCGCAGAAAGACATTTCGTTCTTGTCTCTTGCATTACATATCTGTGTCATCTTAATGTTGGACACAGGTTAATGTTGGACACAGGTTAATGTTGGACACAGGTTAATGTTGGACACAGGTTAATGCTGGACACAGGTTAATGTTGGACACAGGTTAATGCTGGACACAGGTTAATGTTGGACACAGGTTAATGCTGGACACAGGTTAATGCTGGACACAGGTTAATGTTGGACACAGGTTAATGCTGGACACAGGTTAATGTTGGACACAGGTTAATGCTTGTGTGCTCATCAGAAGTTTTGAACATCTAAGTATTCCGAGTTGAAAGACTTAGCTTGTTGTGTGGTAACAAATGTTCATATCGTATTATACATGTCACCCTGTATTTCCGGAATAAATTTTGCTTAAACCAAGTCACTTCTCAGTGGGTATCAAATCAAATCAAATCAAATCAAATTAACTTTATTATTTCACACGGAGAAATGTCAGTGGTGGTGTATGTAACAAAGACAAACGAAAGACTACAACATTAATATTAAATTTAAATATATACATGTACCAATTAATAACATTGTTCTCAACTGAACACCTCTCTGCATACACATCTCTCTGCATACACATCTCTCTGCATACACATCTCTCTGCATACACATCTCTCGCTGTTAAGATTGAAGACAGATGTGTAAAAGAGTCATACACAATAAATACCATTAAATTCCGGTTAAAAATCACAAACCACCACATCGGAAATATGCCCTAAAGATGTAAAAGATTGATATGCACCAACACAGTCACTGAATCCCTCAAATCAACAACACTGAGGAGAACTTCCCCCTCATATAATCCCAACCTATGAATGTAATGATTCCCTGAGTTTCCATGGCCCGACCTTCTCAAACTACTCTACTTTATCAAAAGATCAACAAAGACAACAATGCTACCTTCGCCCTCCCGTACACACAACCCCCCAACACGGTCATTCTTATGCGCATGCGCACACACATGCACGGCACATCATGTACACACACAAATACACACACGCACACACTGGCACACAGACTCAAGGAGAGAGAGACAGAGACTGAGAGACCACCATCACCAATACCACCTCCACCACACAATTACAGGTGAATCTTTTTATCGTACTTGTCTCAAAGGGCCAGTCTCTGCATCTCAGTTTTTGTCTGTCTTTCTGTCTGTTCAGTCAGTCTGTCTGTCTGTCTGTCTGTCTGCCTGTCTGTCTGTCTGTCTGTCTGCCTGTCTGTCTGCCTGTCTGTCTCTGTCTGCCTGTCTGTGTGTGTCTGTCTGTCTGCCTGTCTGTCTGCCCGTCTGTCTGCCTGCCTGCCTGCCTGCCTGCCTGCCTGTTTGTCTGTCTGCCTGTCTGTCTGCCTGCTTGTTTGTCTGTCTGTCTGTCTGCCTGTCTGTCTGCCTGCCTGTTTGTCTGTCTGTCTGTCTGTCTGCCCGACCAGTCTGTCAGTCTCTTAAGGGCCAACAACAAAAAAAGTCTGTTTACGGTAACATAGGCCAAAAAAATAGGGTCGGAAGGTCGGGATTTTTTTTAATTTTTTTTTAATTTTTTCCAAAAACACATATTTTTCAGTTATTTTGCCAAAAAACGGACTTTTTTTGTAATTTTTTTTTTTTTATTTATTTTTTTTCCCAAATGCCAAAAAAAAAGTCTTGGGTCGCGCGAAAAAATTGGGTCGGTCGGGATACCGTAAACAGACTATTTTTGTTTGTGCCTAACATGCTGCAGACAAGTCCACTCTAAAACCCATTTCACACAGCAAAGCCGGACAAGACTACAGGGCATTCATATTATGACTATGCAAACAGTGCACCAAGAACACTCTAAAACCTTGTTTTCGCGCTGTTCCAGTTTTCATTGAAATTTCGCGGCTGTTCAAATCGTGAGCCATTGAAATTGGCATGCGTGACCTTGCTGTGCACTGGAGAGTCAAATGGCGTTTTTCTGTGCAAGCAAACTGCAGGGTTGCATAGTTGTACACTGATAGCAGTGCATTATTTCTGTAACGGATAGGTTACACTTAAATGGATGTGCACTCGTGAATAAGGCATTTTTGTTACCAGGACAGACATATGTTCACACTCACAGACAGTGAAGACACATGCAGACCCACCATGAACAGACATTGTGACACTCAGACAGACAGACAGACAGACATGCATACAGGCCGATAGGCAGACAGACAGACAGGCAGACACACAGACACACAGACAGACAGACAGATCAAAACAGAAAGAGAAAGAAAGAAAGAGAGAGAGAGTGTGTGTCTCTCTCTCTCTCTCTCTCATTCTCTCTTTCTCTCTCTCTCTCTCAGCCTCTCTCTCTCAGTCTCTCTCTCTCTCTTTCTCCCCCCCCCCCCCCCCCCTGTAGCTTTTAAGAGGTAGACCCACCCCAGTGTCACACAACAGGCTATGAGCTTGGACCTAAAAATAGTGCAACACTCGTTGTTCCCCAACTTATAAGTTCATACCCAGGTTACTTTATTCATACTTTCAAAGCCCTAAACGGGAGGTCATTAATTTTGGCTACTTCGCACACGTTTTGGATTGAAGATTTTCTTCACAGGGGGTGCTTGGCAGACGCTCAAATGTGTGTGTGATTTATTTTGTTGACTGTTTGTTTAATCATGTGTAAGTGCACACGAGTGTATGCCTTTTAAATGACATAACGAAAGAATATGCTGGAGAATTTTTGGTCAGTTTTTCTTTTTACTATTCATTAATATTATTTCATTATTAAGTGTTGCTTATGCAGTTTAGAGACATCCTGCTTGCTGCCGCGCGAGCAGAGAACATTTTCCCTCTTTGAGGGCCCCAAAGGGTTTAAAATCGTGATCGTGATTGGCGTTTTTTGACCTTTCCGTGACCGTGATTGCCCAAATTTCCATTTCTGTGATCGTGATGGGACTTTGCCCGTGATCCGTGATCATGATGACCAAAAAATCAAGTCTCATGATCGTGATCGTGATTTGTTTTCGTGATCGAGATGGGCATTTTATTTTCAACGTACATTTTTCACAGCTGTATCACTCTATAATCCTCTATTCGTCAAGGTGTTTGTGATCGTGAAAACAAAAATCAAGGTAACTGTGATCGTGAAAGCTAAAATTTCCCTTCCCGTGATCGTGATGATCCCCCCCCCCCCCCCCCCCTTTGGGGCCCTCCTCTTTATCTTCTCTGCGCTGGCTGCAAAACCCCTCCACGCGGATGTGTTTTCAGACACGTCAGACACAGGGTGTATGTGTTATTTCGATGTAGAGTGTTTGATAAAAAAAACAAAAAAACATGAAGGTTCCGTTGTTTACATGTTGCGTTTTCAGATCTCCCCGAACAGCGGAAACAGTCTTCAGTCGTTGCTTCCTACCTTGCCTTGTCGTGTCGCCACCCGTTATCTGTTGGGTACAAATCCACCCGGCTTGAAAGGCGACAAAGCTTGTCAGACCGGGTTCAAATCCTTTTGACTGGTCCTGAGCTATTTATCGCAGTTTGATTGGAGTGGGGGTTGTGTAGCGATAGAGGGGAGTCGCGGTCTCCCTGGCTTTGTCACAATGCGGTCACACGTTTTATTTGGTCTGGTGGGGTTTGTGTATGTGTGTGTGTGTGTGTGTGTGTGTGTGTGTGTGTTTGTTTGTGTGTGTGTTTTCTCTGTGTCGCTCTGCAATAGTATGGTGGCTTTTACCTGTTGTTTTTTCTCTTTCTCCGGAGCTTTTTCTTCTTCTTGATGTTTTGCTGTTTGAAATGTTGAGTCAGTGTGGAGTTAATGCGAGAACAACAAGGCCGGTGAGTAAACTGATATCGTTACACCGTACCACAAGCAGTTTAAGAAGCATGCGTGTTGACATAGTTGATCACGCAAACTCACGCAACTCTCTTTTTACCGCCATAAACAGCAACAGACAAAACACAGGTCAGCTGTCAGTCAAGCCGGGTCAACCCCGACGCCCCCTCCACCCTCTTCCTTTCAATTCCCCTCCAAGCCGCACTCTCAGCACTACAGTTTAAGACCTCAACAAATCTGAGAAACTCAGGTCTTAAACAAGGGGAGAGTTGTGAAACGGAGGTTAATTTACAGAGGTTATCAATAGAACAATTGAGAAACATGGTCTTGAAAGGGAGGATATCTTAAATTGGAGGTGGGGGCGGAGGGTATTAACTTGAAAGGGAGGATATCTTAAATTGGAGGTGGGGGCGGAGGGTATTAACTTGAAAGGGAGGATATCTTAAATTGGAGGTGGGGGCGGAGGGTATTAACTTGAAAGGGAGGATATCTTAAATGTGAGGTGGGGGCGGAGGGTATTAACTTGAAAGGGAGGATATCTTAAATTGGAGGTGGGGGGGAGGGTATCAACTTGAAAGGGAGGATATCTTAAATTGGAGGTGGGGGCGGAGGGTATTAACTGGACCGGGAGGTTCCTCTGTACTCCTAGCCTATAACAGTTTCTCAAGTCGATCGCCTCCAAGCTGAAGCAGACGACGTGACGTACCCGTTAATTATGCTGATGTGTGGCCCGCCGAGCCCCACCCTGTTGAAAGCGTGTAGCACACCCCTTCAATTAAAACGGGGTAGAATAGTTCAACAGGTGTACAGTTAGGAGTCGAGCTAAGCCTATCGAAAAGCTTTATTTGCTCGGTCGGTTTGGTTTAAGCGTGTTTTATTAAACATTAAGAACGTTAACAAGCAGACTGCTTATGGACACGTTCTAAAACTGATAATAGTGCTTTTAGTTATGCGCTATAGAAATCTCCTTAATAAATAATCAATACACATTCTGATAACAAAACATGGCGAACAAGTGATAACTTCAACGCTTTTCTTTCAAAATATTTTGGTCGGTTTACTTGTCTTAGCTTACCCCCCCCCCCCCCCCCCCCCCAAGCTAAAACGTCAACTCTCTTCAGGCTCGTAAGAGCAAACTAGAACTTAAACATGTCTCAACAATCAACATCCACACTGCTTCCTGTCCACATATGGGATTTTGTTGTTGAAATAATTTTGAAGTGAAATAATTTTGAAGTGAAATAATTTTGAAGTGAAATAATTTTGAATTGAAGTGAAATAATTTTGAAGTGACACATGTGACTCACTACCCAACACCGTCCACACACATTCGATCAGAACTTATTATCATGAGAGCCGGAGTGGCACAGTGGTAAGTGCGCTTGTCTCTCACACTGGAGGTTAATTGTGGCTTCGATCTCCAACCGGGGCGAATTCAAATACCCGATTTTTCCGCGCGCTTTTCAGTCGATCCAGCTGGAAATGGGTACACACACACACACACACACACACACACACACACACACACACACACACACACCGTCACACACACACACACACTGTCACCGAAGCGGATCTACTATAAGGGCCCGTTCACACAGCGCTACGTCCTTACCACGACCATGCCGGTCACCCCGATCTGAAAAAAGTTATCAAATCGGGGCATATCGCCGTCAAAATCCAGCACATGGCACTAATACCCCAGTCACATAATATAGACGCCGCTTCTGCTACGACGGAAAAGTGTCCGAGAGCGTGGCCAATCGTGGGCCAAACGTGGCCGGATCTCCATGAGCGTGGTTTGGTCGGGGTAGGGTCTGCTAGGTCGCGAAGCTGCGCGCTGTCCCTACGCTTATTTTGTACTGCACAAAACAAGCGTAGCCGGGTAGTGGCGCAGTACAGTCGTGATGTAGTTTTTTTGATTTGCCATGTGCTGGATTTTGACGGCGAGCCCCGACTTGATAACTTTTTCAAATCGGAGTGATCGGCATGGTCGTCGTAAAAACGTAGAGCTGTGTGACGGGGGCCATAACAAAAAAACTACACCACGACTGTACTGCGCCACGACCCGGCTACGCTTGTTTTGTGCAGTTCAAAATAAGCGTAGGAAGAGCACGCAGCTTCGCGACCTAGCAGATCCTACCCCGACCAAACCACGCTCATGGAGATCCTGCCACGTTTGGCCCACGATTGGCCCACGATTGGCCACGCTCTCCACAAATTGTACAACGGAGTAGAAGCGGCGTCTCTGTGTGAACGGGGTATAAACAGGGTAAAAGACTATGCCAGCCACACATCCATCCCATTCATCCCACAATGATACCTCTAATGGTGACGACGGAAAAGAACCGGGACAGGAGGGGCACTCAGCAGTCGACATCTTCCCTTGTTCCGTGTGCTGCCAAGCATGAGGAAGGTGAAATTAGAGGTTACCTTTTGACAGCTTACTTCCAGGAAAGCAATGGCTCTGTGTAAGATGTTATTTCATCTTAACACGTCCGATTAGCCTATTTCTTGCTGTTGTGACTGACAGGATGTGGTGACCGAACTTGCCACATTCTGTGTGTAGAGACAAAGACAGGGACTCCGAGGGACACTGGAAGACAGTCACAGACACACGCACGCACGTATGCACCCACATACACACAATCTGCAAACAGACGGTCGCCTATACACACATAAACAAGCACACACACACACACACACACACACACACACACACACACACACACACACACACACACACACACACACACACACACACACACACACACACACACACACACACACACACATTCATCTTTAAAAAGTATATATAGAGAGAGACTGAAATTAGTGCTGAGTTCAATGTGTTTTTTTCAATGTTTTTGGTCAGAATGGTTCAAATGAGAAACTTTAGTTGCCTTCAATGATTACTACCGCATCCCATTTTGGCGCAATCCCGTTTCGCCGCTATCCCATTTTTTTTTATTTTTATTTTTATTTTTACATTTAGTCTTGACTAAATGTTTTAACGTAGAGGGGGAATCGAGACGAGGGTCGTGGTGTATGTGTGTGTGTGTGTCTGTCTGTGCGTGTGTGTGTGTGTAGAGCGATTCAGACCAAACTACTGGACCGATCTTTATGAAATTTGTCAGCATGGATGGAAAGGTGGAGAGATACAGGGCGGTGATCATCCCCAAGTCAACCCATTTCCCCGATGGGCCAGATCGAGAGGAGATCTGTGTGAAGTGTTTGCGCGCAAAAGACAATGGGAGATACTATGTCTTTCCTAATGTTGATGACATTTCATGCTTGCCAATGGTTCAGATAAAAAAAAATCCCACCAACCAACCATGACCAACAGGGGGGATTACTTTTTTTGACATGTGACCAAGTCTCATTTAAGCGTTCACAGTGTTACCTGAGAATAGCACACCCCCTTGAATTGGGACCAAAGAAAAAGCGTTGTATATATGCATTTTTGAATGCTTTTCTAAAGTCATAAGTTCATTTGTGAAAATAATTTTTTTTAGGGATTGTTTTGCTGAATGCATGCAGTTAAGAAATTGACCCCGTTTTCAAATTTAGGGGGTAGGGTTGCCCCATAGCCCACGTATGTCTGTGTGACTGTGTCAAATATCAATCTACTTTGCGTACAAAATGTATAGATGTTTGTTTTTCGATTTTAGAATGATTTCTTAAGCTGGCTAGAACTTCTGAGGTCTACAGGAAACGATAAAGATAAAAAATGTACAAAATATAAGTAGCGTCCTTTATCTTACCATTGTTCTGATCAATGCTGTCCCTTTATTTGCAAGTTAACCATTTTTCTTAATGTGTTCAAGGAGTATGTTAAAAATTATTATCAATGGTTGCTTTAAACAGCACCTTTGGGCAGTTATTATGCACTGAAGTTGTAAAAGCATGTTTTGGGGTTTTTAGGATATAGCGTCTTGGAACACCAATCATCTTGGAAATACGAATGTTCATATAATTTTTTTTACTGTTTTGGATAGATAAAAAGTTGAACTCTTGGTGCAAACTGTTTTTTGGCCCCTGTTTGACTATTTATTATTTTGGAATATTGTGTGTGAGGGGGAAACTGCAATCCTCAATATCATGAAACGTGCCCCCGGACACAATCTGGTCGATGAAAATTTTCAACACGTGCTCTCAGCGCGCAGCGCTGAACCGATTTTGGTTTTTCTGTACATCCATTCCCAGTAACTCTTCCTTGTCTTCTCCAGTGTTTTGCGCGATTATCTCCCTTCCTTCGTTCGGCTCTACTTCTTCCCGGCGAAGCCGTACCCGGCGAAGCGGGTATTCATCTAGTACAGTATATTATAGAGAAATTAGTAATAATTTAGTGTTAAAGGTGCGTTTTTGGCTCACGTAAGTGTAGCCTATGCGATGATAAACTTTGTCTGTCTGTGCGTGCGTGCGTGCGTGCGTGTGTGTGTGATAGAAACTTTAACATTTCCGAGTCTATGGATAAAGCTCGCATAAGAAGATTACGTCTCGGTCAAAAGTGTTTGACGTGTGTGATAGAAACCATTTGAAGACGTCACATTATGACGTAAGAGGGTTAGACGTCACGCAAAGGAATTACTGAAAGTCTCGGTCATTGTTATTGTGAGCGGGCCGAGACTAATTGGCAGATCCAGGGTCTCGCTTTCTTGCACAGTTTCACCTTGCTTACTGTGTGTGTGTGTGTGTGTGTGTGTGTATGTGTGACGGAGTGATTGAGTTTGTGTTACTGTTTGTCGATTTCTTACGTGAGCCTTGAAGGCTTCGCCTCTTGTTTTCCTTCATTTTGTTTGGGTCAGAATGGCTAAATTTAAAAAAAATAGTTGGCAAAATGTCTGGATCGATGACGATAATTATTACGGGCACTTTCATCAAAGGACAAGCAGAGAAGCTGGCAGACAGACATTTCTGTGGTGGCCAGTGACTGTGGGGTGGGCGGGGACAGGGCTGAGAAGACAGGAGGACAAGCATTGTCCGTCTGGGGTCAAGCGGAAGGGGCTGTGACTGGACAGGGGCGGACATTGGGAAATCCTGTCGGTTGTCGGGTTTCTGTGCATCCTTGTAAAGCGGTGGCTTCATGTTGCTTGCAGCAGTCACGACGTATTTGTGTGTGGCAGGGATAGTGTTGTGTCTGGGGTCAGGAGATGTGTATCGGTGTGAGGGAATGTGAGACAACTGGCTAAAGTACTGTGCAGGTAGGAAGTATATGTCTGTTTGTTTGTCTTTTTATCTGTCTTTTTGTCTGTCTGTCTGTCTGTCTGTCTACCTGCCTGCCTGTCTGTCTGTCTGTCTATCTGTGTGTGTGTGTGTGTGTGTGTGCGTGCGTGCGTGCGTGCCGCGTGCGCGCGTGTGTGTGTGTCAGTGTGTGTGTGTGTGTGTGCTTGTGTGTGTGTGTGTGTGCTTGTGTGAGCGTGTCAGTGTGTGTGTATGTATGTGTGTATGTGTGTGCTTGTGTGTGTGTCAGTGTGTGTCTGTGTGTGTGTGTGTGTATGTGTTTGTGTGTGTGGCGTGTGTATGTGTGTGTCTGCCACGGTGTGTGTGTGTGTGTGTGTATGTGTGTGCCAGTGTGTGTGTGTGTGTGTGTGTATGTGTGTGCCAGTGTGTGTGTGTGTATATGTGTGTGTGTGAGTGTGTGTGTGTGTGTGTGTGTGTGTGTGTGTGTGTGTGTGTGTGACGTCATTATTGTCAAGTTTTGATTGAGTTGGGGTCTGTTAGCATTTGGGACAGAATGTATTATGTCGCCTTTGAACAAGTTTGAATGTGCAGTTTACTCTCAGTTGCCTGTGAACACTGTCTGCGTTCTGTTTCCTTTGTTGGCGTCACGGACAGACGGAGAAGACGGAAGGGTGTGTGTGAAAGGTAGGGGTGTGGGGGTGTGTGTGAGTAGGTCAGTGGTGCCGCGACACACTTGGGGTAGGCCTCTGTGTGTGTGTGTGTGTGTGTGTGTGTGTGTGTGTGTGTGTGTGTGTGTGTGTGTGCACCCGTCTCTCTGTCTCTGTTTCTCTCTCTCTCCCCCTCTCTTAGTCTCCCTCTCTCTCAAACACACACACACACACACACACACACACACACACACACACACACACACTGACACACACACACATACACACACACACGAAAATACGCACATACGTACGCACACACGCACGGGATTTACTGGGTCAGACAAATGCAAACGTTTTTTACTCACATCACAGAATTTACACTTGTGACAACGAAGTGCTCTTTCCTCTGCCTTCTCGGCAAATATACCCATAATACCTGTCGTTTTCATATTTCATAGAAACTTTTGTTCGCTGTGCATACATTAGCTTATAAAGGAATCCTTATTCTCTGTCTGTCTGTGCATATATTTCCCGGATTGCTATGTGTGTTTCCGAGTCATATTTCTTTCTTTCTGTCTTTTTTATATTTAGTCAAGTTTTGACTAAATATTTTAACATCGAGGGAGAATCGAAACGAAGGTCGTGGTGTATGTGCGTGTGTGCGTGTGTGCGTGTGTGTGTCTGTGTGTGTGTGTAGAGCGATTCAGACTAAACTACTGGACCGATCTTTATGAAATTTGACATGAGAGTTCCTGGGTATGAAATCCCCATACGTTTTTTTCATTTTTTTGATAAATGTCTTTGATGACGTCATATCCGGCTTTTCGTGAAAGTGAGGCGGCACTGTCACGCCCTCATTTTTCAACCAAATTGGTTGAAATTTTGGTCAAGTAATCTTCGACGAAGCCCGGACTTCGGTATTGTATTTCAGCTTGGTGGCTTAAAAATTAATTAATGACTTTGGTCATTAAAAATCTGAAAATTGTAAAAAAAAAAAAAAAATTTATAAAACGATCCAAATTTACGTTTATCTTATTCTCCATCATTTGCTGATTCCAAAAACATATAAATATGTTATATTCGGATTAAAAACAAGCTCTGAAAATTAAATATATAAAAATTATTATCAAAATTAAATTGTCCAAATCAATTTAAAAACACTTTCATCTTATTCCTTGTCGGTTCCTGATTCCAAAAACATATAGATATGATATGTTTGGATTAAAAACACGCTCAGAAAGTTAAAACAAAGAGAGGTATAGAAAAGCGTGCTATCCTTCTTAGCGCAACTACTACCCCGCTCTTCTTGTCAATTTCACTGCCTTTGCCATGATCGGTGGACTGACGATGCTACGAGTATACGGTCTTGCTGAAAAATGGCAGCTACTTGACTAAATATTGTATTTTCGCCTTACGCGACTTGTTGTGTGTTGTATTTGTTATTCTTTCTTTTGTCTCTCTCTTTCTCTCTGTCTGACTGCCTGCCTGTTTGTCGTTCTCTTTCTCTGTCTCTCTCTCTCTCAGCCTTACATCGGCTTTATCCTTGTAAAATAAAGTTCAGTTTCTCTCCCATTTCTCTCCCTCCCTGTTTCTCTCTCTCTCGCTCTCTCTCTCTCTCTCTCTCTCTCTCTCTCTCTCTCTCTCTCTCTCTCTCTCTCTCTCTCTCTATCTCTCTCTCTCTCTCTTTCCCTCTCTCTCTTTCTCTCTCTCTCTCTCTTCTCTCTCTCTCTCTCTCTGTCTCTCTCTCTCTCTCTCTCTCTCTCTCTCTCTCTCTCTCACTCTCTCTCTCTCACTCTTTCATCCAAGTGTTCAAGACAAGCAGCTATTCAGAAAATAAAAATCGTCTGCAACGCATACACCTAAATCAACAAAGTTTATAATCCAGACGGCTTTTTCTTCCAAAATACAGCAAAGATCTTATGAAGATGATAGACTCTTAATCCCTCTGACTGAAGTCACTAACAAACTATCACAAAACCCCGGAGACAACACAATAAGGTTCCCTGGGGTGTGCCCACTCGCTAAGCTGACAGTTTACCTGTGTGTGTAGGCATTAGAAATAGTCTGAATGCGGCTGGGATGAAAGGGAAAGACTGAAAGGAAGAAAAGAAAAAGAAATTCGGGTACACATGCACACGAAAAGTTGGTCTGCTCAATTAATTGTGTTGATTATGGCACTCTTACGGAGAGTCTCCTTCAGGTGATAATAATGTTATCTGAAATATCGGGGAAAGGTTTTTAAAGAAACTACATTATTTTGTTCGGAATTTTGTAGGTTTTCTGCGTAGCAATGGGCCGTAATTCTTCTTACTACTGAGACGTACGGAACAGACAAGACAAACTGATTGATTCACAAATATTCTGTGTACAAAATAAGAAAACTTTGGGTTTGAATAGATATTTAATAACACTTTTGTATAAGTGTTTCGTTTCACTGTAATTGAATCCGAATCATCAAGAATTTGTTGGAAGTGGTCAACAGTTACTTGTGAACGACCCTTGTCCACTTTCTGTTCACCTTCGTTCCGTTTCAACCAGTCCCTTTCAGAACCATGTTTATTATTTTAGGCCTTAGCAAACTACGGGGCAATAATTATGCATTATATCAGACACATATGGTAAGGTGCGCTCAAATTATATCTACTGTACTAGTAGGATCACAACTGTGTCAAATGACGTGGAGTATGGGGTGGTTTCTTCTTAACGGTAGGAAGAACAAGGTTGTACGTTCCAGTCATTTATTTTATATTCACTTGAAAGTCGAATTTATCATTGTTTGAATCATTTTTAAAACTGTTTTAGAGTAGGTAAATTAATTTTCAGTAATTCATTTAATTCTAACCAAAAGACCTCGCTGGCATCTTGAAAGTGAGTTACATCCACAAAGATAATTTCATTAATTGTATCATAAGTGTTTATCTGTCTGTCTACTGAAAAGACCACTGGGTCGACGTACAGTAAATTTAACGTTTTGCTTTGTCAATAATAAACGTTCCATTCTTGTTTGTTTTTTTTTATTCCATAACCGAACGTATCATACTTGGAAGCAATTTTAAAGAGTTTCAGAGCAAGAAAAAGACACAAAAGCTAAGGTAATAAACAAGCCATATTGCGCTACAACAGCCTCGGATTTTCACAGGACTGTCGGGTAGATGCACAAATAAATGTCTTGCACTGGGTGCGACAGTCTCGCCCCCAACCCCCCCCCCCCCCCCCTCTTTTCACAGGAATTCTCTCACGCAGTTTCTCAGGGCAGGACGATAAACATTTAACCGGGTGGGGGCACATTTGTCAAACGGGGTATTGAAAATCGCAGCCACGTCACGATCGAGCGGGTATACGAACGTTTCCAGTGTGTGTTGAAATGTTTTTCTCCTGTGCTGCAGTGTTTTCGGTGTGTTAACCTTGTTAGATGTTCTCATGTGTAATGTTGTTTTCGGTGTGTTAACCTTGTTAGATGTTCTCATGTGTAATGTTGTTTTCGGTGTGTTAACCTTGTTAGATGTTCTCATGTGTAATGTTGTTTATTTCCTTTGCAACACAGTAATGTGATCGTGAGGTGTTTATTCTAGAACTAGACAGCTACCAATTACTGCTCAATTTGTTTAAATTACGATACTAACTGAGTGAAGCATTTGTTTTGACTAGAGAGTAGAATTTGTGTACAGCGTACAATTTAGGACAATCACTATAGAGAGATATATTATTTTAATTGTCAGTAAGGCCAAAAAAACAAGAGGCGAAGCCTTCAAGGCTCACGTAAGAAATCGACAAACAGTAACACAAACTCAATCACTCCGTCACACATAGTACACACACACACACACACACACACACAGTAAGCATCTATAGGTGAAACTGTGCAAGAAAGCGAGACCCTGGATCTGCCAATTAGTCTCGGCCCGCTCACAATAACAATGACCGAGACTTTCAGTAATTCCTTTGCGTGACGTCTAACCCTCTTACGTCATAATGTGACGTCTTCAAATAGTTTCTATCACACACGTCAAACACTTTTGACCGAGACGTAATCTTCTTATGCGAGCTTTATCCATAGACTCGGAAATGTTAAAGTTTCTATCACACACACACGCACGCACGCACGCACGCACAGACAGACACAGTTTATCATCGCATAGGCTACACTTACGTGAGCCAAAAATAGGTGTGGTTACGGTAACATAGCCAAAAAAAATAGGGTAGGTAGGTAGGCAATCACTTTTTTTTTTTTTTAAACTTTTTTTTCTAATGTGTACAAATTAAACCTACTTGACAGGGAAATAAGTGTGCGACACGGGCGCTTTCGCTTTCATTGCGTTTTTTGCACTCGTTTTTTTTGTTTTTGTGACAAATGTAATAAAAAGTTATAGGATCGGCCCCTAAAAATAGGGTAGGTCGGGTTACCGTAACCACACCTATTTTTTTTTTAGGCCTAAGTAATGAGTTGGTGTTTTTCTTCTTGTCCAGATTGCCGAGATTGTTATTGGCTGTCAATAAGACATACCTGAGTACGAGTACTCAATATGTGGAGGATATAATCATTATCAAATAAAAACGAATTATACTACGAACTTATGAAAGTTTCAATTCGAGACTTGACTGCCCAACGTGTAGGTGGTGAATAACACTGTTGGTGGTCTCTTGCGACAGTTGGAGTACTTTGATCTGCATGCTGACACAGACCTGTGGCTTCACTACATCAAGACTGAGGTGAGCTTGTGCGTATGTGTGTGTGTGTGTGTGTGTGTGTGTGTTTGTGTGTGTTTATGTGTGTGTGTGTGTGTGTGTGTGTGTGTGTGCGTGCGTGCGTGTGAGTGTGTGTGTGTGTGTGTGCGCGTGTGTGTGTGTGTGTTTGTGTGTATGTGCGAGCGTGTGTGCGTGTGTGTGTGTGTGTGTGTGTGTGTGAGTGTGTTTGTGTGTGTGTGTGTGTGTGTGTGTGTCTGTGTCTGTGTGTGTGTGTGTGTGGATCAATCGGGTAATTCTGTATGTCGGATGTGAATTATCAACTTAAAGGCTGTAATACAATCTCTTTCCTCAGAAATGTTTTCCCTGAGCATTACAACACAATACATTTCCTTATCAAAGCTCTGTAACAGCATTTATCCTACACACGCGAGTGAGACCACTCGTTAGATAACAATATCGTTCAAACCACACGCGTGTATATCATGTAAATGAGGTCATGTCAAACTATAGTTTGGCAGGGACCTGCTTTTCGACTGCTTATGATGCCAGTCACCGAGACAAACGTCATTATGGAAACCCTTTTACGCTATGCTGTTTCTCCTGGTAGAAGTTTTAGAACTTTCGCGTCACGCTACACTTTCTAGAGTGACGTGTCTTTGCTTTGACGTCAAAGCGTGCACGAGGCTTTGGAATAGATGAGGTTCCAAAAGAAGCGTCTTCAATTTGGATGGCTTCCACTGCGGGACGTTTTGAGTAAAATGCACGTAGTGGCGGATTTAGGGGGGGGGGGGCGAAGTGGGCCCGCCCCCCCCCCCCCCTTCAAGGAAAAAAAAGAGAAAGAGAGAGAGAGAGAGAGAGAGAGAGAGAGAGAGAGAGAGAGAGAGAGAGAGAGAGAGAGAGAGAGAGAGAGAGAGAGAGAGAGAACTCAGAACTCAGAACTCAGAAATTTTATTGTAAACCACACTGTTGTGTTTGTACAAGGGGGGAGTAGAGTTTCCATTCAATGTATACTCTCTCACAAACAAGTAAGAACAAGTGCATAATACAGTGCTAAGGGTTGGAACATAGCGATCGAAAATCATTTACACACATTCATTTTAGCCTAGCAGTTGCTGTCGATGCCTGAATGCATAAAATGTATACCGGGAGAGTGCCCACAACCTACTTTTGTTTTGTGTTAGTAGTATCTGCATTGACGAGTTTTCTAGTTGACCGATTTCAAAGACATTTCCTAGGTAAGTTTCTCTTATATCAGAGTATACTGGACACTTAAAAAGAAAGTGGTGCTCGTTTTCGTGAGGGTATCTGCAAAGTGGGCAAACATGGGAACCGTTTGCAGAATATCTCTGTTTGTTGCACATCAGGGGTGAAACCCCAAGTCTGAGTTTTGTGAACACTTTTTGGATATATGGATTGTCTATTTGGTCAAGGTACTTTTCTCTTCCAAAGTCAGGTTTAAACAATTTGTATGTGTCATACCTCTCACTGTCTTCTAGCTTACTATGCCAGTTCTGGGTAAAGCAGTCTTTTAGGCGTTGTTGAAAAGCCTTGATAAAGTGTTTTTCGTTGCCGACATAGCCGTACGTCCACACATGTCCAAACCCATTTTCACATAGGAGGTTTCTAACCCTAGCGGACCAATTGTCTGTCCCTCTGTCTGCCATGTTCCTCATCATCACATGGGCCATTTTTACATATCTTGTGTTGGGGAGGCGATTTAGCCGCAACCAATATTTAACGCATCTGGTAGCAGCGAGGACTGATAGGGGAAATCTACCGAGTTCTCCGTATACCATGCAGTTGGGACTTTGGGGGGAAACACCTATTATCCGTTTGCATGCGAACATGTGTACCTTTTCAATGTTAGAGCAATCAAAACAACCCCACATTTCTGAACCGTATAGCAATATGGGGGTAATCTGTGTATCAAAGAGTGTGAAAAAAAGGTTTAGATCATAACATCCAATATTCCACAAAACTCTAAAAATGTCGATAACACCACGCTTAGCTCGTACAATAGAGTCTTCAAAGCATCGTTGGATGGAAACTTTGGTGGTCAAGGTTAAGCCGAGATATTTATACGAGTTGGTAACGTACATGTTGTCGTGACCAAATGTCCAGGCTTCGTTTTTCCCCAAGTATCCACCGTTGCGAAATACCAACACTTTTGTTTTTTCTTTGTTTACCTTTAAACCTAATCTGTTGGCAACTTCATGCAATATATTTAACTGGTTTTGTAGTCCCACCGGTGTCACTGAAAGCAATGCTATGTCGTCAGCAAACATCATGATAAATAGTTCAATTTCACCCGGAAGAAGTTGAATTCCATGCCTCCCTTTTAGAATCATTTCAGACGCAAGTTCGTTAATCAAAAAAGAGAACAGGATTGGGCTTGCCAAGCATCCTTGTTTAGAGAGAGAGAGAGAGAGAGAGAGAGAGAGAGAGAGAGAATTAAATGACAGTTTCTGAGCTCAGGTGGCCCTAGATTGCAGCATTTTGCTTCCGTGAAAAGAAAAATTCCTGGGGGGCATGCCCCTGGACCCCCCTTGGATGTTCGGGCGCTTCGCGCCCTCAATTCAGGCACTTCGCGCCTTCAAGTTTGTGCAAAAACGTTTGGGTGTTCCCCCCCCCCCCCCTTCCTTAAAGATCCTGGATCCGCCCTTCAGTATGTAGGATAAACAGAATACTACATGGCTTGCTGTGTCGTACCAGATTTACACTCGTTGCTTTATCAAATAGTTAAGAGCTCGCTTTCGCTCGCAGTTCAATATTTAAAAAAAAACCTAGTGTAAATCTGGTACGACACAGCAATCCATGTAGTACTCTCTATATCACACTTGAGGACGAATAAATAAAACAAGTGCAATGTAACCTTTTACTGCAATACCTTGAATTGTTCACGAAGTGTCCACTTTCAACTTTTATACCAGTCAAGTACATGGCAGTGAAATACCTACCTGAGCGTTAGTGCTAGAATGATCTTTGGAGTTGTGTCCAGACTTAATCCTGCTTGACAAGGAGACGTAGAATGGTGAAATACTATCCTGTTTTAGTCAAGGGTTTGTCACGTTGTCTGAGGCAGGTCTGAGGCAGGTCTGAGAGGCTATAAAGAATTATCGGGCTGTTGCGCGGAGTTGTAACTGCTCTTTTGTCAGGTAGGCCCCGTTGCTTTAAGGGACGTGCAGTGCGACAAGAATTAGGTGCATGAATTACGACCCTGTGACAAGTTTGTAAGAGCTGATGTAGTTTTTTGCTGTTGATTTCTAACACAAACAATTTTTCACCGTGGTGATGTACACACATTGGGAGAGAGCGGAGAGACACAGAGTGAGAGAGATATAGAGAGAGAGATATAGAGAGAGAGATATAGAGAGAGAGAGAGTGTGTGTGTGTGTGTGTGTGTGTGTGGGGGGGGGGGGGGGTGGCCTGCGTGAGACAGAGCTAGAGAGGGGAGAGAGATAAAGATAGAGGTGGGATTTGGTGTACCGTCGTTTACACAACATCAACAAAGAAAGAAAGAAAGAAAGACAGACAGACAGACAGACAGACAGAAAAAAAGAAAGAAAAGATGGAAAGGAAGAAAGAAACAAATAAACAAAGAAAGCAAAGAAAGAAACAATCAAACAAACAAGCAAAAAGAAGAAAAAGAAAAGAAAGGAAAGCATGTCCCTAGCACTGCATTTTTCTCACGACCTTATATCCTGTAGCCAGGAAAAGAAGAGCTCTTCCATTAAATTCTAATCTTGCTTGTGATACGTGGCTTCAATTGTTGTCTTCCTTCGCCCTTCAAGAGCGCGTGATAAATTGTTCTGGTGACAATACGAACGTCGTAACTGCTCTCATGACACGAAAGATCTGATGGCTTTTTAAAAATAGTTTTGTTGTTGTTGAAGTTTTGCTAATCCCGGAGTGCTTCTGTGGCAGTAAGGGTGCAGTCGTGAAAAACAAGAGGGTATTGTTTTGTTGTTGTTGTTAATTTATTATTGTATTTTAGGCACACACACAAAAATAGTCTGTTTACGGTATCCGACCGACCCTATTTTTTCGCGCGACCCTAGACTTTTTTTTGGCATTTGGGAGAAAAAAAGAAAGAAAAAAAAATGATAATAAAAAGTCTTTGTTTTTTGGCAAAATAACTTCGAAATATGTTTTTTGAAAAAAAAAAAAAATCCCGACCTACCGACCCTATTTTTTTTGGCCTATGTTACCGTAAACAGACTATTTTTTGTTGTTGCCTTATGTGACGCAAAGGTGCAGTCGTGAAAAACAGATGGTATTATTTTGTAGGGGTATTATTTTTGTTGTTGTTGATTATTGGTGTATTTTATGTGACGGAAAGAAACAATAAGTTTATTTTTTATGATAAATCGTTTAAAAGTATACATTTTTTTCAATGCAAAGTAAAAAAACCATTTGTTTTAGAGCAATTTTCCTCAAGTTCGTTATCCGCGTTTGCTTTAAATCTGTTAGTGTATGATTCGTTTGATATGACTGAAGTGGTGTTTATCCTTACAACCATTTTACTTATGTTTTTTAATGTTTGCAGCCCAAGAGAGGACATGTTATTAAAAGGTGTCATGTTGCTTTTGCCACCCCCGTTTCTTTTTTGAAGAAGGGCAAATTGATTTTTAACCGAAAAACTAAAATCGACATGTACCCCGATTTTTATTCACTAACCTATTTTTTCTTCATTTACTGACGGTACAATAATAACCAGCACGAAGAACGCCCGGTAACAAAAAACAGTAACATAATATTTACGCGGCAAAACGGCTATGCACACATTATGCCATTGACAAATGGCTGTTGAAACTAAAACCGTTCCTTTCCGTATAACGGCTATGCAAACAGCATGACAATATATGTCAACTTTACCCCCTCAACCCCTCCACCCATCCCCCCACCTTTCCCCCACGTACCCCAACCCGCTCAAGCCAGTGAACGTGGTCAGACGAGCTGGCGATAGAAAGTAAAACCGCTCCTTTCCGAAAGTGTAACGGCTAGGCATACCGCAGCATGACAATGTATGTCCGAACCCCACCCCACCCCCACCCCACTCTCAAGCCATAGAAAGTAAAAGCGCACCTTGTGTAACGTGTGTTTGCATTTCTTGACCGACTGACCACGCCCTGCCCGATATAATTCTCAACACAATCACAGTGCTGGAGGCCTGGGCGAGGGTCAGCGCCAAAGTTGCCCCCAAGCGTGTCTGTCTTCAACAGTTTCAGATTGTGACGTAAATTTTGACTCGTCAAAAGCTCGCCAGTCGAACGCAGGTATAAGCAGTTCAAATAATTGAATGGCGATGTGTGTGTGTGTGGGGGGGGGGGGGGAGGTTGTCACAGATATGTTTACTGAAACCAATAACAATAACAATAACAATAACAGCACTTTATTGTCCATTAAAATATTACATAAAAATGGAAATTTTTCTTCGGCACACCCTGTCTGCCTGTAAACGATTATAACAACAATTGAATAGGACGACACACATAAAACATAAAACATAAAAGGGATACAATCAAATATGATATTGCACTATGTAAATTTACCCTCTCATATCACAGGAGTTGGGTTTCACAGCCAATCAGTAATGGATTCTGCATGCAGTGGGACCCCACTTTAGACCTATACAAATTTGAAAAAAATCACGTCTTGGGGAGAAAACAAGTCTTAAAATTGAAGTAAAAGACAAAGCAAAGAAAACAGAGTTTTCAACACAAACTATAGATACGTTTTCGTCGTGCTGAGGTTCACATCCCAAACAGATAAATAACATGGTAATTGGCGCTTTCGAGGCTTTCGCGAGGTTCAGAGAAGGGGTCAGTGCTACATGTCTCAATGTTTACAGCAGTAGCCCACATAAAGCCTTTGTATGACCGCATTCATTGGTGGAACTCCTGATGTGTCCCTCTCTAAATCTCTGGGTATACACCTGATGCAAGTTAAGGGGTCGGGTGAGGGTTATACTGGATGTGTCATGGCCATCTGCCAATCGCTTGTGGTGTAGTTTACTGACTGTAAGGAAGAAATAGTTGTGACGCAAGGGTGGGTAGCTCAGGGGGTAGAGCACTAATCCTGGTTACGGGTTCGAATCCAGGCCGGGACGGACACGGGTCAACTTTATGTACAGCACACCCCCGTGTCACCACATTGGCACGGAAAAGACCTCGGTCATCATGCCATATACGTGCAGGTGGCTGGTTACACCTGAACACGCATACACCTATGTATCTCATGTAAAGTCGGGGTAACACCCGGGAACATTCCCCTAAAGGTTTCACCGTGAGGGCGTAACACAACAGTAATCATCGTTGTCGTGACCCAACGTTGTTAGTACCTTTATGCTAATGTAATGTCACATGACCATGAAGTGTTTGCATTTATACTCTGACAGGTTTCAGTAATATATGTTTACTACCTTAGTAGCCGTCTTGGGTTTAAGGCTTTTCACAACTTCAAAACTTGACTCCCCCCCCCCCCCTCCAAACACCACCCATAAAATGGAGGTGGTGGTAATTGGGGGATATGGATGGGGGTGTTAATCACTGAGGGGGCGATGAGGTGGGGAGCAGTAAACTCAACGTTCGAATTTTTCTTTTTGAGTTCGTGTAGCCTACTCAGTTGTTCGTTCATGTGTTCGGTTGTTTGAACAAAGGGCGGTGGCGCAGATCTGGCACTTTGAAGATAGCTTCTTTGCTCCACTCCATTATCTATGCAGCAGGTATATTTGCCTTCAGTTACTAAAATAAAAGTGGAATTTTCTTCAATAAAAAACGCTGGCGCTGGACCCGAGTACTCTTCAGACTGGCTCGCTCCCCCAGTATGAAAGTTTTTGTCTTTTGCACGTGGATTTAAAAAAAAATAAAAAAAATTTATTTTTATTTATTTTACACAATTAAAAAAATTATTAGAGTAAAATAAAACATTAAAACGTTCATAATAAACAAAAGTAAACAAGAATTAAAAAAAAAAATAGACCGCCCATGCCGGGAATCGAACCCCGATCACTTGGATTTAAAAAAAAAAATTAAAAAAAATAATTTATTTATTTTACACAATTAAAAAAATTATTAGAGTGAAATAAAACATTAAAACGTTCATAATAAACAATAGTAAACAAGAATTAAAAAGAAAAGAAAAATATAGACCGCCCATGCCGGGAATCGAACCCGGTTCACTTTGGCAATAGTCGGAAACGCTTTCCACCAAGCCAACATATTGGACATTCGCCAGTGAACTCAATAATGCCTATACTCCTCGCGCAGTGGTACACGCACGCAAAGCACGCACGCACGCAAAGCCTGGTGTGGTGTCGCTGGCTTGGCTGGGCGGTTTATCAGCCGAACGGCTGTTCTATCCCACCGCGAATCGCGCCCGCCGTTAAGAGTCGTTTTTGTGGAATATTTGGCATTTAGGTCCCAGGTAACATTATGAAGTTTTAATACGATCAATCGGACCTATTATCAAGTTAGTGTATCAACTTTTGAACGAACTGCGCCCAGTAGTTTCCCAGCAATAAGCTGTTAAGTCGAGACGAACAGACAGACAGACACACAATTAAAGTCTGCTGGACCCTAGTACTGCGTACTCGGGGATAAGACGCTCTCTTACAACAGCTAAACATGTGCGGGTACCTTCCTTTTCCGTGTAAACATCATGTAAATCCCTACAGGCCTTTACACGGGGCATGCACATCATGTAAATCCCTACAGGTGTGTCCAGGCCTTTACACGGGGCATGCACATCATGTAAATCCCTACAGGTGTGTCCTGGCCTTTACACGGGGCATGCACATCATGTAAATCTCTACAGGTGTGTCCAGGCCTTTACACGGGGCATGCACATCATGTAAATCCCTACAGGTGTGTCCAGACCGTTACACGGGGCATGCACATCATGTAAATCCCTACAGGTGTGTCCAGACCGTTACACGGGGCATGCACATCATGTAAATCCCTACAGGTGTGTCCAGACCGTTACACGGGGCATGCACATCGTGTAAATCCCTACAGGTGTGTCCTGGCCTTTACACGGGGCATGCACATCATGTAAATCCCTACAGGTGTGTCCAGGCCTTTACACGGGGCATGCACATTATTCCCCTTGGGCCCATACGACAACTGAACAGCGTGGCGAGCTACGTTTTGTGCAGAGTGGCAATTTTTGTGTGAACTAATTTTGGCGGCTGGACAAACCTGTCACATCCTGAACTCAGGTCAAAATGAGTTCGGGTCTCATTTATCCCTGACAGGATGCCTTGGTTTTGGTAAGAAATCGATTTTTTTTTAAACATATTTAGAGCTTTTC